>NW_022437039.1:3051727-3091901 GCF_009761245.1 Sapajus apella | reverse complement strand
AGAGGTGCAGCCATTGGCCCAGGGTCACACAGCCAGAAAGTGGCAGAATCTATATCCACAAGTTAGGTGTACCTAGCTCCCATGACTTTGTCCTTTCTCACCTTGGTGCTCAGGGAATTCAGTCTACTTGAAGCTCTTTTGACTCCAAAATAGTCCCATTAGCTTGGATCAGTGCCTCATCACCTTGAAGGCTAGACACTTCTTATTTAACCATCATCCTACCTGCCTTAATTCAGACTGAACAACCTCCCCAAATCGAAAATAAAAAATCCTTCCACAAAGAGCTTCATGTTCTTTCTTTCTTTTTTTTCTTACAGACAGACAGGGTCTTGGTCTGTTGCCAAGGCTAGAGTGCAGTGGCACAACTGCAGCTCATGACAGCCTTAACCTCCACCCAAACTCAAGCAATTCTCCTGGCCCAATCTCCTGGGTAGCTGGAACTACAGACATGAGCTACCATCCCCAGCTCATAGGATTTTTTAATAGAAACAGGGTCTCATTATGTTGCCCAGGCTGGTCTCGAACTCCTGGGTCAAGTAATCTTCCTGCCTTGGCCTCCCCAAGTGCTAGGATTACAGGCAGGAGCCACCATGCCCAGCCATAATGTTCTTAAAGAGGGGTTATCAACCATGCCCTTTATTCTCCCCCAAGGAAACTCCTGCACTTTCTCTAACCTGTGAAGATGAGAGCTCTTTTCCCGCCACTGGGGAATTACTGCCGCATGGACACACTCCCTCCCTCCTGTTACCAACCTTTGCAATCAACAGCAACCTGAAATGGACCCAGCTTTCTAAGGATGCTGAAGAAAAAGGTATGATACTTACAAAGTGGTAACAGTGAGCCATGCCATGAACATCTTTAAGAGACTCACTGGAGAACACAGGCAGTGACCCTGAATCAAGACAGGGGGCCGGTCCCAAGTGAAACAGACACCAAGCTAGTACCCATGGGATCTGACTAGGGTACTGATGCTGAATCAGCCCTCTCAATCCCCTGCTCCGTCACTTTTCATAACGACTCTAATACATTAGTGTTTCTCTCTGCCAATCAATCAGAGCCCGTGCATATGGCTGCTGTCAGCATCCTCTGCAGGCGGAACTCCACACAGGGCCTCAAGCCTGTCAACGATCTCAACCATACATTTGCAGCTACGCTGGGTTCTTCCCCCTTCACTCTCAATTTGTCACCTCAGTTACAGTCAAGAGGGAAATGTAGGAAGCACATTCTGGGACCAACTCGTTGCCCAAAGGGACTGTGAAATTCTAGCAACAAAAACAAGGTTAATAATGATATCATTACTATGAAAAGATAACAGTTCACTGTCATTACTATCACAGCGCCACGACTCCCACCTGCGCTAAACACACACTATGCGCCAGACGCTTTGCTAAAATAATGTACGAGGCTGATTAATCCTCAGACTGACTGTATAATGTAGTGATAATTATTATCTGCATTTGTAGGGATGGACTGAGGTTTAGAGAAACTCAGGGAAGCTAAAGGTCATGGAGCTAGAAAGAGATGGAGCGGGGACCTCAAGGCAGACACACTGATTCTGAAATCTCAACGAAACGCCCTGCACTGTCTCCTTCCTAGTGTATTATCGTGGTACCTCTGCAATTTCCTTCATCCCGAACATGCCCTCTCTGCACACAGTAGGGGAGAGTACTGCTTGAGTCTGCAATCTAGATTTGCCATTTAGTCATGGGCCTCAGTTCCTTCATCTGTCAAGTGGGTATAATAAAGGGTTTGCCATGAAGAGTTAATGAAACGACGCACAGGAAGCCCTAGCACCGAAAGAGCTTCCAGTAAATGTTAGCTATTAGGGGCCCAACCATGGTACAAAGAAGACAATTTTGAAAACTCCAAGTCCATCCCCTCGTCTCTGACACTCCATATTCCAAATTTCACAGAAAAGAAACATCAACATCGTGGGGAAAGGCAGAACTAGCAATGAACAAGGTGACTGCACAAGTTCATCTATTATGCTGGCAAAGATCTAATTTTGTTCTCAGAAGAAATGAAGAGGGAAGCTGATTCAGATGACGGTGATTAGAAGGCGTGAGCAGTGGTTTGCACACCACATTTTGAGTGGCTATCAGAGCAGCTCCAGCTGTGAGTACATGAAGCCCAAGGACTGCCTGTAGCCAGGCAGGTGGCCTAATGCTCCCTCAAAATCATACTCAGAGCGTCAGCCTAGAGGAAGAGGCCAGAGATGCTCTGGGCAGCCCAGGGCCTCGGGGGTCCAAGGAGACAGATGACATAACAAGGGCCAGATCGCACCTGCGCAGAAATCCAGCGAGGATTTTACACATCAATAAAGTCATATTGCAACAAACAGAAACAAGTGCCTTGTTTTCCTTTTGTGGCTCCAACGGTCTCACTATCACTTCTCAGGGCAACTCAAGCTATGCTGCAAGAGCTCCTTACCCACTGCACACACTGCACACTGCACACCGCACACACCGCACACACTGCACGCTGCATACCGCACACACCGCACACACCGCACAGTGCACAGTGCACACTGCACACACCACACACACTGCACACTGCACACACCGCACACACCACACACACCGCACACACCGCACACGCTACACACGCCGCACACACTGCACACCGCACACACTGCACACACTGCACACCGTGCACACGGCACACATTGCACACCGCACACACTGCACGCTGCACACACTGCACACACTGCACGCTGCACACACTGTGCAAACTGCACACACTGCACACAGTGTGCACACTGCACACCGCACACACCACGTACACCGCACACACTGCACACTGCACACACTGCGCACACTGCACACTGCACACACTGCACACTGCACACCGCATACCCTGCACATCACGTACACTGCACACCGCACACACCGCGCATGCCATGCACACTGCACACACTGCACACGCCACACACTGCACACACTGCACACACCACACCGCACACACCGTGCACACTACACACTACACACACTGCACACACTGTACATGCTGCACACTGCACACACTGCGTGCACTGCATGCTGCACACACTGCACACTGCACACGCTGCACACTTTGCCTCCCACCTGCCCTTGCAAATGACAAAGGCAGCACAAGAGGCCATGTGCAAAGTGATTAGCATCAAAGGCTGCGGACCCAGACTGTCAGGTTCAAAATCCTGGAAGTGCCTCTTATCTGCTGTTGTGCCCTTGAACAAACTGCTTAATGCCTGCCTCCACCCCACTCTCTGTCTGCAAAATGGGGATCTGAAAAGCACCAACCTCATAGTATGCGAGAAACATCAAACACAATAATTCATTATGTCCATACGGGACTTCTGCTGTGTACCTTGCACCACGCTACACGCTGAGGGGACAGTGATGTCCAAACAGGTGTGTGCCTGGCCCACCTGCAGCTGACCATGCAGTGGATTCAGAGAAAAAGGTTAAAAACAGAGTCACTCAATAAAATATAAGATGCCCCTGGGATGACTGTGAAAAAGGAGAATCCACACAG
Source organism: Sapajus apella (assembly GCF_009761245.1). Lineage (NCBI taxonomy): Eukaryota > Metazoa > Chordata > Mammalia > Primates > Cebidae > Sapajus > Sapajus apella. The sequence continues at coordinate 3,088,388 of NW_022437039.1, read as the reverse complement.
GGAAACAGGGACAGTTTCTCTAAGCCTGGGGCTTTTGAATTGTAACTTGAAGGATAAGTAGGAAGTGAACAACGTGAACTGCTGGGAGGGTGAAGGAGGGGATCACAGAAACACATAGCACAATACACAGCCATGTAGGTAGAGTGCTTGGCTCAGCTTGTGTTATACAGGAAGAGTTCAACCCACGGACACTGAGTATTACGTTCATGGCACAGATAATAGGCAATAATGGAGTTCCAGTACTGTGGATAAAGAGACAGCCAATGTGGGAGGAAACTATATTGTCCAGATGTCCAAACCACCCTCCATCAAGCTGCACCTCCACCTTCCAAGACCAGAGCAGCCTCTGAAGATGGACAATGTCAGCTGCACTCAGAGCTCTCCGTAAGCAACCCACTTCGTACTGTCAATATCTGTCATTACCCTGGCCCACACCTACCAATGGGAGCATCTGTGGCCATACTCTGAAAGGGAACTTACCCGGACAGATGACCAATAAAGGACATCTGTGTGCAACTGTTCCCAGGATACTCTCAGGAGAGATGTCAGCCAAGCCATCAGAAGGATGCGGTGGTGGGGGTGCGTGTACTCACGCATGCACACAGGCACACATGATGTTGCCTCTTAAAGGGAGGCCCCAGAGAAAGGAAAGCTAGGTAGGCTAATGTATACAGATGTATCCTCCCAGGGTCTTCCGCCCTCACACAAAGAACATTGCTGGAAACTGAGGTTCTTTCCCCCTATGAATTGATAGCTCTTCTTGAATGGAAGATTTTAGTCTAAGCCCTCAACAGTAGGTGGTGGTGGAGAATCGAGCCTAATTTCTCAAACGTGGTAGGGCTTACCTTTTCAGATGTCACTAAGTCCACAGACCAAATGTGGTTACAGAGATGACTTGAAACTTTGGAGGAAAAAAAAAAAAAAAAAAAAAGAGCTGGCTGGCCAGGAAGGCATGCCTGTTTATTAACTCATCTCAAAACCCCAACAATGTTCCCATAGTGTTTAAGGCATAAATATATCCTGGTATCTCTGTGCATTAACCACCCCCAATGGTTTCCCATTAGAATAATAGCCAGGCTCCCTGCCCAGGCCTCAAGGGCCTAGAGCTGCATGATTTTGTCATTGTTCCTGCCTCTGGATCTGTGTGCTTGCTGGTCCCCCTCTCTGAAACGCCTTCCATGCAGACAACCATCCTAGAATGGAAGCTCTGCCAGGACAACGTGTCTGCATGTACTGATCACTCTGCACTTGAAGTGCTTTCCATAGTGCTTGGCACAGAGTGGGTGCTTGATGAATACTCAGGAATTCATAGAAAGTAGAGGTGAATGAAGCCGGGCGCGGTGGCTATGCCTATAATCCCAGCACGTTAGGAGGCTGAGGAGGCAGGTGGATCACCTGAGACCAGGAGTTTGAGACCAGCCATAGGGAAACTAGGTGGGTGTGGCAGTGCACATCTGTAATCCCAGCTACTCAGGAGGCTAAGACAGGAGAATTGTTTGAACTCAGGGGATGGAGGTTGCAATGAGCTGAGATCGCACCACGGCACTCCAGCCTGGGAGACCAGGTGAGTTTCAAAAAAAAAAAAAAAAAAAAAAAAAACCAACAAAGTGGAGATGAGTGGAATACTCACTGGATATTGTATGGATAAATGTATTGGATAAATGTATGGATCAACACAGATCAGCCACTTCTTTTCATGTAGGTCTCAGCTCAAATCTCTCCTCTCTGGAATGTCCCCCCAGGTCACTGTCACGTTATGATTTTTGGAACCTTAGTCATTATCCTTATAAAACTATATTTCCATGTCCTGCTTATGATCTGGCTTCCCCCACGACAATATAAGCTCCAAGAAATCAAAGTTCTCTTCTGTCCTATTCACCAAGCACAGGGTCTATCATGTGGTATGCTCCAAATAAATATTTATTGCATTCACTACTCCTTCCCTAAGACAATACAATCTTCTGTAGTAACAGGTCACAGTCACCCACGTCTCTGTGACTAGCAACCAATGACAAACCAGTGGTAATGAGCCATAGTGCTCGGAATGACTACAGATTCAAAAGATGAGGACAGTTGCCTGTGTATATGACTCCACACGTCATTTTTCATAATAACCCCTAGCCCTATGACCGAGTCTGTGTTCACAGCCGCCATCATCTGAAAGTGCTGGGTCCCCACATTGTGAAGCTCCGTCGCTGATTGATTCTTTAATTAAAGTTTTAATATTTGTACTTATGCCTCGAGGCAGTATTTTAAATAATGGAAGTAGACATTGGGAAGAGCCTTGTGGCTTCTTTAAAAACATCATCTCAGTGTTTGAGGTCTCTGGCACAAGGCTGTGGGTAAATGTGAAAATGACAGATTTGGGGATGATTTTAGGAAAGTCAGCCAGTATTAATTTGCGGATGATGCTTACTGTGGAACTCCCATGCTGGGTGGCAAAGGCAGGACGAACTGCCCTCTGTCCTTCAGAGCAAATGTGCTAGGATTTCAACAGTCTCCTTACACGCCACTGGGAAATCGCTGCGTCTCCAAAGTATTTTCTGTGTCAAATACGATTTCCCTCTTGGAATGTGTTCATTACTCCACACATCAGCTTAAAGGATGCAAACAAAATGGTCTAATTTTTGGAAAGGTGAAATGTCAGACACCTGTACAGGGCAGACCCAATTTTCTGGATACAAAAAATATATAACCTCAGAAAGGACTCTGATAAAATATAATAGCTTGGGATGGCTCAAGCTAAAAGGACTAAGCTTATTTTTTTTTTCTAAAATCATCAGAGACATGAGGATGTCTAGAAGACCTATGCTCAAACCTTACGGGAGGAGATTTAAAAAAAAAAAAAAAAAAAAAAAAAAAACAGCATCAGCATCAAGTATGATGAGGAGAAAAATAGGTCAGAGTGGGTCAATTCCAGGAGGAGCAACCCACTCAGACCCGCTTCGGCTTCATTTCTGATTGGAAAACTCCGTGGCCTCAGGGCGATGTAAAAACTGTGTGTTCTGTGCATAGCAAGATTTACTAAGACATTGCTGAAACTTTATACCTGTTGATTAGATCAGCAAATCCTCATTTCCTCAGCTCCTGGGCATCACCTTCTGCTCTCTGCTTCTATGAGTTTGACTGTTTTAGATACCCCAGTCCCTCATGCAGCAAAGGGAAATAACTCCTGGAGATCTCCTATAAAACACTATGCCTCAGACAATCACGTATACTTAAGAATCTCTCCAGAGGGTACGGCCCATGTTGTGTTCTCATCACAACAAAACTAAAATTATTTCTAAAACCGGGATCAAGGTATTTATTTGTGCATTCAGTTTGTTTATGGGCAAATCTGTGCCACAGATGTGTTTATACAATTAAATGATACCACAAATTGGCGGGGGTGTTTTTTTTTTTTTTTTTTTTTTTTTTTTTTTTTGAAGCAGAATCTCATTCTGGTCACCTGGGCTGCATTCTGGCTCACCCAGATCTCATTCTGGCTCACTGCAGCCTCAACCTTTCTGGGCTCCAATGATTCTCCCACCTCAGCCTCCAGGGTAGCTGGGATTACAGGTATGCACCACCACACCCATCTAATTGTTATTATTTTCAGTTCAGACAGAGTTTCGCTATGTTGTCCAGACTGATCTAGAACTCCTGGACTCAAGCAATCAGCCAACCTCGGCCTACCGGATTGCTGGGATTAAAGGCATGAGCCATTGCACCTGGCCACAAAATTTTATATCTAAACACAGTCATTGCAATGTGTGAATCCCAGGATGAATGATGAATAAAGCTACTTCTAATATTCCTCAATTCTTCTGTTTCCAAAATACTCCACGTATTAAATAAGTGAGGCTCTAATTAAAAAGAAAAAAAAAAAGATTTGCTAAAGTAATACTTTGATCCCAGGTGGCTGAGGAGATGAACATCTTCCAGCGGGTCAGAAGACACACACATCTGTGGCTAAAACTTAATTTCCGATGCTTGTCGAGACAGCAAGTCAAATGCCACCAACCTGGCCAGTGGGTGGGCAGCTTGTCCACAATCCTCCTTGGAACATGCAGAGAGCCAAATGGGAGAGCTTGAGGCGTCTGTTGCTTATTTAAAAGAAAACGTACGTGTAGAATGCAAGCCACCTGCCTCTCCTATCCCACTTGGCGTTACAAGGCTCAAAAATTAGAGCAATCGACTTGAAAGAATGAAGAAAGAACACTCATATAATTCAGGCACTTAGCATGTGTCAAACCCTGTTCTAAATGTTTAGTGCTTTCTGTAATTTTCCCCCAAACCCTCTGAGGACAGCACTACAACTGAAAGGCTGATTTTACAGATGACAACCAGAAGCTCAGAGAGGTAAAGTAACTTGCCCAAGGTCACACAGCTGGCACACAACTGAGCCAGAAGCCCTGCGCTCTTATGGGCCACAAAGCTCCACTCTCTGGACCCCTAAAATGTCACTTCCGCTACTGCAAGGAACGATGCCTTTTCTTCCTAATGCAAGGTAAACCATAAGCTAACTTAAGGAAAGCCCAGGGGATCCTTCCAAATGGAGGGCCTCCCTGATGAGCTCAAAGAGGACACAGGTTTTGAGTCAGCCCCGTTTTTATCAGCATAGCTGCTGCCAGCACCACCTTTACCCTTCACGGGCCCCAGGTCCTTTGCTTCTGAACATAAAAGGCCTTGGATAGAAATAAATCTGCCCGTGGCTCCAGCCAGGGCCTCTGTGGTCACTTAAAATCTGAAAGAATCCAGGCCCTCTCATCATCTTTTTTTTTTTTTTTCCCTTTTGTAACAAAGATAAATGATAAACGGAGGGGGATGAACTAGGACAGGGGACAGGGACGTGATCACAGGCTGAGGCATGTCCTAAACTTTGTGGTCAAGGCCAGGCCTCTCTGCACAATGGAGTTTAAAAATAAAAATAAACAATGATTATAATAAAGGAAAACCCAAGTTAAGAGACATCACGCTTCCACTGAAATAAAGCTATTCCACCACACATCTCCCACTGCTTTTCAAGTTCAACTGAAAAGACCCGCCTGCTTTTGGTGGCCCCGACTCCTGACCAGGATTTCCAAGCTCTTCAGTGGCCGCACCCTAGATGTTTCACTGCTAGCAGGGGCACCCCAGATCTGACCCACATCGGAGCGATGAGCTTCCCCTCTCTCCAATCATTCCTTGGCAGCAAGGAATAGAGTTGGGGGCTCCTGGACAGCGTTAGATCGGGGTCTTCCCTCCCTTTCCTGAGTGGACAGCTTCCGGGCTCGGCGAGACACCTGCTCCCCGAAGCCGGCGCCAGGGAGGCTCTGGGAGCTCACAGCCAAGTGGCCCTCTGGGCGGTGGGGAGATGGGAGAGGCGCCTTGCGAGCCCCGCCCTCGCCTCCATCGCTGGACAACTGGTTGATTGGAGCTGACAAGCCCCCCTGGCCTGCCCTACAACGCAGAGCTGAGATCTGCTACCCCTGGGTTTCCTCCTCCGGGGTGAAGGTGCTCTAAGGCACCCAAGAATAAGGGACACAGAAGGAGTTTCCCATTCGCGGGTTTCCCGGCTGGCCCCCTCCGCTGGGGTCGAGGTGGCACCGCGAGGCGTTGATCCCAGTGCCAGTAAACACAGAGGCGCTCCCTCCAGATAAGTGAGCCGCCTCTTCCTCTCCTCCCACAAGGGGTTCGGGGCACCTAAACGCCCGCCGGGGTCACTGAGGTGCCTCTTCCTGCACACCCTGCGGGCGGAGGCAGCGACCCGGGGACGCGCTAAGCGCACGCTTCCAGTTGGCCTGGGAGACTAATCGAAGTGCGCAGGCAGGATCCTGCTGTTCCCCGCACCTAGGGCTCGCTCCCAGGAGGACGGACAAGGTAGCCTGGGCGCTTCGGAGGGGCGCTCTGGGGCGAGGAAGGACGCGCTCCTGGAAGCGACGCACAAGGGGGCTCAGGGTCTCGGCCCACTGAAAGCGGGGAGGGGGGGACACGCCTCGAGATCATTCCACAAACCCTGAAAAAGTTCCCGTCCAGAGCGCCCAGACTGGCGCTAGGAGGAGGCCGGTTTTCAGAGACCTAGTGCTTCCCTCTGTGGGACCCTCTGGACCAGGTCAAGCGGGGGATGCAGAGGCAGTGACTCCGCCTGGACTTACCTAGAACTCCCGGCGAGCCCGGCTGTGGTCACCTTCTCCGCGGCCCCAGACCCCGGAATTCCCGTGCGCTCTCTGCACGCACAGCCACACTCACCATAAGCTGGAGGCGGCGGAAGGGGATGCTGGCTTCTCACGCACTGTCCGCAACTTCGCGGGCAGGTCAGCCCCGCCCTGGTGCGCCTGCCTGGGCACCGCGAGGGTCCGAACAGGCGGGGACTCTGGCGGCCACTGGGTGGGGTGGTGGTGGCGAGGTGTCTGGAGAAAAGGACTCTCAATCCCGGGGGGAGCGCGGGGTCCGCTCCTCCTCTGCCTGGGCAGGAGGCTGGGAGTTCTCCTGCTCCGGACGCCGGGGCGGGGCCGACGGTTGGCTGTCCCCTCCAGATGCCGGGTGCTCGGCTGGGCTCACTCCTTCCTTCTTCAGCCCCGGAGGCGCGCGCGCGCGTGGGTCCAGCCCCTGCCGCCGCCTCCGCTGTTCCCGGGGCTGGCAGAGCGCCCCCGCCCCACCGCGGGTGCCGCTGGGGGGCTGGGGCGAAGGGGGAGGGATTTCCCTCCGCGAGTTCGGGTTTCCCCACCCGAGGCGGCCCCTGGGCTCTGTCCGCCGCACGCCGCGCTGCTTGGAGAACCACTTCAGGGCAGCGCAGCCAGTCCCACCGGCTCCAGCTGGAGGAGGCGGCGGCGGCAGCGCGGCTCGCACGGGGACTGGAAAGGAGGTGACCTTCAAACCCCGCGCTCCGGAGACCGGGAAGGGGGCTGGGGTGATGGAGGGAGCGCTGTGCACTCAGACGGCCGGCGAGAGCGCTTGCGGGCGGGCGGGAGAGAAGAAAGGAAATCTTCCAACAAAAAGAGAGATTAGAAAATAAACAAAGGAGAGCCGGAGAGAGCGCGAGAAAATGTGTGCGTGTGTGTGTGTGTGTGTGTGTGTGCGCGCGCGACAAGCAGCGAGCAGCCCCGGCTGCGGAGCCAAAAATAATCCGGTGCGCGAGGGAGCGCCCCCTCCCCCTTCCCCTCGCCAGCGCCGCCGCCGCCGCCGCCGCGGTCACGCGTGCAGCCCTGGATTCCAGCTGGCGGCGGCGGACACGCGACCCGCTGCCTCGGTCCCCTCGCCTAGAGGGGGAAGAGGGTAAAAGTTGGATGCTGGGGCAATAAGCCCAAGTCTTCCACCTGCGCCCGTCCTGGTGGTCTCGAGCTGGACTCAATCATGGAGCACCAGCGCCCTCCTCTTGACCCCAATCAACGTAGATAAATCACCTCGAGAGATATTAAGTGGAAGCAGCTTCTTGTCCCAGTCCATTTCTTCTCTGAGGAAGTTTTCTGGCAAGTCTTCAAATCTCGCGGCCAGGCAGAGATCGAGCCCTATCCAAAACTCAAGAAGTTCTCCAGGCTGGATGCGATGCAGGGCTGGGGTGGGTGCGGCTGGCCTCGGACGCCCTCACCCCTCACCCCTCACAGCTGGGCCTCTCCTGTCCTGCCCCCTTCCTGGCCACCTACTCCTGCACTGGGCTCTGAAGGGGTCTAGGAATTGTCCTCCTGACAGATGCCTTACAGCCAGAATCCCCATAACGCGTTAATACACACTAGCGCTTAATAAGCACTTACTTTCCACCAGATGCTGTTTTAAGCACTTTACGTGGAGTCTTTTCAACAACTGGAAGTAGATACTGGCGGTTTATCCATTTCACATTTCACAGATGCTTAGAGAGATTAAAGCGTTATTTTTCCCTTCCTGGGTCCCACTCTGGACTGGAGTGAGAAACTGCTCTTTCCCCACCTTTTCCTTTTCCCTCTCTCTGTCCCCCCTTTCCTCCCATCTTGCCTCACTTCCTCCAATCTTCCCTCTCTCTCCCTTCCTTTCTTCCTTCCTTCCTTTCCTCCCTTCTTCCCTTCCTTTTTTCCCACAAATATTCCAGGGGATTTTGTTTTACAATAAAGTCAGTCTGAGGCTCAGTGAGTTGTAATTTGTTCAAGGTCACATAGCTGGCAAGGAACCAGGATTCCCCAGGCAGTCTACCTAATTTTATGTGGCACCACCCTGCCTTCTGAAGGGCAGATGGGATTGGACAAGGCCAGATTCCAGCCTTTAGCGCTTGATCTGAGGCTCCTGTTCGTTTTCCTGTCTTGTGATGTGATTGTGTTTGCACTTACAGCATGGGTCTTCTTCTAAGAAATGCTGTCATCTTTCCAAAAGCGGGGGCCATGTGATGTGCATTGCTTTGTACAAGATGTACATGGATTTCCTAGCGCCCAAGAAGGAGCAGATTGATTAGGGGCTCCTCTTGCAATCCTATCAGGCTGGGCTTTCTTTCAACCTCAGGATAAAAGAAAAAGAACTTCTGTCTATGATTAGATTTCTTTTAAAAGCATGTAATATTTGATCGCCATTGGAAAAAGTAAGTTTGAAAAAACCCAAAAAGACATCTTTATCATTGACCCCAGCAATTTTGCAATTAGGGTTGGTTTTAGCATATTTCCTTAGGACTCTCTTTGATAATAATATATTTTTATGTAAACAAGTTTTTTTCTTTATACTAGTGTCATCCTTCAGTGATAGCAAAATGAAACCATAAATCTGGTGTGGTAGCATCATAATCATTTCCCCCAGAAACTGTTTACAATGGGAAAACCGCCGAATTTAAATGTAATTGTCTAGCCGTGCAGGGAGATGAGATGGGTTGTAAAAGAGGTATTCTCAATTTAAAAGCAAATTATCAATAATGAGAGAAGAAATAAATGGTAGCTAATGGGAAATTCTGTTGAAATATAATGTTTTGTGCAAATTCACCAACAAGAATTCTCTATTCTCCTTTTTTTTTTATTCCAGAAAGGAACAAATGAATGCAATCATTCAAGGGAGTAACATCAGCTGTTTTTTCAGTAAGATGGGTAATCGCTGGGCCCTTTGATTTTATTTATATATATATATATATATATAAACAAATATATATATATACCATTGGAAATAAAACATATTCAGCTATCTGAAAATCAAGGTCAGCTTGAGTCTGCTCTGATTTATTTATTGTAGAGTTCAAATAGGCCTAGATAGATTAGTGTTGAGTGTCAGGCATGCCTCACTGGTACCTGTATTGCTAGATGGCTTAAGAAACTTAATATGAGTGTGGGAGGCATCCATTACAATTTAAAACAAAATTAGAGTAAAGATCAATATGGCATGCCATTGTGCTATTCATCTGGAGAGTATTAGTTTATTTCTCACAATGACCTTTCTCATTCCAGTTACAGTTTTCCTGTCATTTCGCCACACTGAGCCACTGGAAGGTAAATGAGAGGCGCTGAATTGACAACTCCCAGGAAAACCCAGGGCCTAGAATCACCCAGCTTTGGCTAGAAAGAACGTGGAGACTTTGGCTCCTCCTACTGGGCATGAAAAATACTTTGCAATTTGGGGCCTAAGCAAATGTCAAACATGGTAACTTCCACAAAGGTGTTGAAAGAGAAAAAGGATGGCCCGGCGCAGTGTCTCATGACTGTAATCCCAGCACTTTGAGAGGCCAAGGCAGGTGGATTACCTGAGGTCGGGAGTTCAAGACGAGCCTGACCAACATGGAGAAACCCCATTTCTACTAAAAATACAAAAAATCAGCCAGGCGTGGTGATGCATGTCTGTAATCACAGCTACTTGGGAGGCTGAGGTAGGAGAATTACTTGAACCCAGGAGGCCAAGGTTGCAGTGAGCAGAGATGGTGTCACTGTACTCCAGCCTGGGCAACAAGAGTGAAATTTCATCCAATAAATAAATAAAGAAAGAAAAAGAACAAGGACTTTGTAGCCTGCTGCTTGGCTGAAAGCTATCTAAAGTCTACATTTCATCATCTCACTTTCAAGCTTAGGATCTTCTCATTAGCTCGTCATTATTCCCCAGGATAAGGTCTAAAGTTGTCTGTGTGGTTTACAAGCTCCTGGCTCTTTTTAAGTTGACTCTATGACCCAGGGTACATAAAATAGTAATGGTAACAAAAACAGCACCTTAAGCAATGGTGATGATAACAAAAGTGTTACAGAAGTAACAAGCATGTGGCATTTACTACATAAGCTCTTTGATTGTACCATCTCATTTAATCCTCACAGTGTAACTCCAGGTGTAGGTATTATTATGACCTCCCTTTTTTTAACAGATGAGCAAACCAAAGCTTAAAAGGAGGAGGAAATTCAGTTGACTCTATGACCCAGGATAATCTTGCTGTATCCAATATTTTGTATATATTGTTCCTCCAATGAGGAGTACTCTTACATACTCTATTTTCCTGGAGAACTTCTGTTTATTTTTTAGATCTCCATTTCAATATCACTTTCTTCCTGCCGATCCTTCACCTCCCTCCCAGCCCCCCATATACACAGATAAGGTCTTCTTGTGAACTCCTCTAACACCTCAATTTAACTCTACCTTGTCATTTGTCTCAGCTGACTGTCAATGTTGTTCTCTTCTATTAAACTAAAAGGTCTTGATGTCAAAGATTTGTCCCCTGATGCACAGCATCATCCACATAATAAGCTCAATAAATGTTTGGGGAACCTTCCTTTTGCCCTGCAGTAGACTGGTGTCTAAATGGGCTAGTCACTTTGGGATGAATTGAGAAGTCAACTTGCTCATCCATTTATGGAGTCCTTTGTCCTTTCAATCATCAAACATGCATCCTTCTTGAGGCTAGTCGCCCATGTAAAGCATTTAGTGTGTAAGCTAGACTCAATTTCTGCACCCAAGAACTTTATAGTCCAATAGCCTATGCGAACACATAAATAAGCGATTGCAACTGTTTTGAAAGATCTGGCCAATTCTGAATAGGAGCCTATAGCCAGATATGGCAGAAGGGCAGAAGGGCAGGCAAAGCATTCTAGAGAAGATCGTGTCTAAATAGAGAAGATAAGTAGGAACCACCCAGAAAGTTGGGTGATGCATATTCCTGAAAGAGAATACAGCTTATGAAACTACCTGCAGCAAAACAACATAGCTCCTAGGAATAGCAAATCTGTTCAATATCAATAGAGTCATGTTGACATCAAGGGGCTGGACAGTGGTGGAAGAGGCAAGACAGCAGAAGCTGAAAGTGAAGATGTGGGCTGCGGGAGGCTCAAGGCAGGCTCTGAGATGACGTGTGAGGCATATTTGCTTTACCACAGCAGTGCAAAGTGGCTAGTTAGCTTTTCAAGATGCACCATTACCATAATAATTTCCACTGCCAATACCCTGGGCTTCATTCCACCTTCACTGATGTTTCAATAACCATTTTCTCTGTGATTATCTTACATTTGTTTAAAAACTTTTCCAGAAGGTCAATGTAAATATCCCGTGGATTCTAGGGATTTGTACATTACTGCAAAATACTCTAGGATTTTTTTAAGATATCATCAGTGGTATGTTAAACAGAATAGGAACAGGATGAAAAAAAAAGGTAAAAAAATATCTAAGAAGGCCAGGGGTGGTGGCTCTTACCTGTACCTGTAATCACATCAGTCTGGGAGGCTGAAGTGGGCAGACTGCTGGAGCCCAGGAGTTTGAAACCAGCCTGGGCAACATGATGAAGCCCTATCTCTACCAAAAATATAAAATATTAGCCAGGTGTGGCAGTGTGTACCTGTGGTCTCAGCTACTTGTGAGTCTGAGGTAGGAGGATTGCTTAAGCCTGGGAGGCTGAGGCTGCAGCAGGCTGTGGTCACATCACTGCACTGCAGCCCAGGAGCAGAGTGACACTTTGTCTAAAAAAAAAATAATAATAATAATCAAGTAGCCAATCATCCTTTTATTCCTCCTCCCAAGGATACCTTGGGAGCCACTGAAGAGCTGATAAAATACTCATATGTATTTATAAATGACTCTGGGTTCAATAAAATTCTTTGCACAATTTAAATATTATATAAGACCTACTTTGCCTTCAAGTTGTCAGTCTTCAGGCTTACCTGAAGGCTTTCTCACAGTCTGAGTCAACTAATGAACTAATTAAAACAGTCTGAGGATCACAGGGGAATGGATTGCACCTTACATTCCCTGTTTCCCACTCAGTCCTTGGGCACATGGCAGATACTCAATATATAGTTATTGATTGGTTGAACTAACTCACCATCTATCATGTAGGTCAGGGTTTTGATATTAACCAAGGCATTTAATACTGAGAATGAGCTATCCAGTGTCCAGAGATGAGGCCTCTTTTTCTGAAATGACACAAACTTTCACACTCTGTTTCAAAGTGTCTTTGAAATAGTAAACATGATGGTTTTTCCTCTTCTACTTGGGCTCATCCCTTTTCCTCTCCTGCCTACATCCCCTTAATAAAGATGGAGAAAATAGTAACGGTAACAAAAACAGCACGGTAAGCAATGGTGTTGATAAGAAAAAGCGTTACAAAAGTAACAAGCATGTGGCATTTACTACATAAGCTCTTTGATTGTGTCACCTCATTTAGTCCTCACTGTGTAACTCCACGTGTAGGTACTATTATGATTTCCTTTTTTAACAGATGAGCAAACCAAAGCTTAAAAGCAGGAGGAAATTCAGTGTCTTGCCCAACCTCACAGAGCTGGCTAATGGTTAGAGCGGGACTCAAAATCAAGCCTGTTTTGTGTCAGAGCTGGATTCATGTGGCACAAATCATGACGCAGCTTGTCTTTTTGTTCACTGTGACTCACCTCTAAGTAGCCAGGCTTAGAATCATGTCAATGATCAGGAGAGTGGAGATTCCTAACCAATTGGACTTAGAGTCACAAAAATACAAAGGGAGGTTCCATAATCTGCAGCACCAAATGGGAGCCTGCCTATATAAAGAACATTTTGGAAACAAATATTTTGAGCTTGATCAGAATCAAGTAAAAATTCCTGATTTCTTGGCCAATAATAAATAGAAACTAAGCTGTATCTTTGGTTTAGGGCAGGTTAGTTTACATGCTATTTAACATATCTTTATGAAACATACTGTCATATGTGTTTTAGAAATAAGAGAATGGAGCTCATGAGTAGGACAGCCTGCTTTCATATCCCATATCTACTAATTAAAATGTGAGCTAAACAAGAATTTTTTAAAAGCATCATTACTTCCCTGCACATAAAATGGGGACATTGACAATGATGATGATGATGATGATGATGATATAATTAACATATTAATAGTTGCCATTAATACAGTGGGCAATGTCGTTGATTCCCATCTGCAATCATGGTAACTATTCTCCTTGTAAGTGATTGCTTCCGGAACTGTCATAGGTTCCAAGTCATCTGATCTCAGAGAATGTTACTGCATTTTAGAAAACATTTCCTTTATCCAAGTGAAAGCCACAGGACAATATATGTTTTCTTTACTTCCAGATGTTTTCTCACGTGATTGGGACCTCTGGACCCTCTGCAGGGACCCTGTGACTTGTCTGAGGACAAGCTGATACTGAGGATGGCAGGGCAGGAAAGGATAAAGAACCGGTCACATTCAGGAAATTGTGAAGCTGCTAAATCAATGGACTCTCAAAACCGCCCTACCGCTGCACTCCCTGTTCCATGAGATGATACATTCCCTTTCTGCATTAGCTTGTTGAAGATGACGTGTCGCCTACAGCAGGCTTTCTCAAACTTTGCACTACTGACGTTGTGAAACAGATAACCAGCCCTCTGCTGTGGAGGGGCTCCCTATGCACTGTGGGATGTTTAGCAGCATTCTTGGCTACCCATCAGGTGCTAGTACTCCTCCCAAATGTGTACAGATATTTCCATGTGTTCCGCAAGAGGTAAAATATCCCCAGTTGGAAACCACAGGTCTAAAGCATCCTCACCAATATGGCAACAGTGGTGGTGATAACAGAACTACTACTAATAATATATAAATAACAATGAACATACATACAGCCTTACTACGACTAGGCACGAGGTCTATACCTCCACTCATATTCCCACTGAGTCCTCATAACAACGCTATAAACCAGATTTTATCACCATTCTCGTTCTACAGATGATGTCTAGAGAAATGAAGACATTTGCTCACAGTTACCAAGCTATCAGGCAATTAATTTAGGATCCAAATCCAGCTCAGTGATGACACTTCTCACCCAGCATTGTCCAGATAATTAAATGACAGAATCCATGAGAAATCTCTCACCATTATGCCTGGCACACAGTAACTGCTCCATGGAAGTCAGTGGTGACGTCCTCAGAACAGCCATACAACAGGGTCATCTTGAGGAAATGCAAGATGGTGTTGGCCACGCCACCTTACAAATATTGTAGCTTAATCCTCTCATGCTTCGTATTGAGTGTTCCAGCCAACACCACATGGCCTCAAACTAACAAAGATGAGAAAATCACCACTGTCCAGGATAACCCAGAGCTGATCACCACCTCGTTTTCTCCAGCTTGGAGAGTAAATGCAAGTCCTGAGGGTGGGTGGTCACTAGCAAAAAGTGGTCACCAGCTTTGTTCACTCACTCATAGATGATAAACTGGGGGACACATGCAAGGCTTATGCTCCCGCTGGGTGGAGCAGTAAGAAGTCATTACATGCCTCTTCAGGACTTGTGCAGAAGAGTAAAAATAAAAACACTTTTTTTTTTTCTGGTAGACAAGAGTCTCGCTCTGTTGCCCAGGCTGGAGTGCAGTGGCACGATCTCAGCTCACTGCAACCTCCCTCTCCCAGGTTCAAGTGATTCTCCTGCCTCAGCTGGGATTACAGGTGCACACCACCACACCCAACTAATTTTTGTATTTTTAGTAGTGATGAGCTTTCACCATGTTGCCCAGGATAGTCTTGATCTCTTGACCTCGTGATCCGCACTCCTAGGCCTCCCAAAGTGCTGGGATTACAGGTGTGAGCCACCGCACCCGGCCAAAAACATTTTTGAGAACGTACTCTATGCCAAGCCTGAGACATGACCTTTAACTACAGAGAAGCCGACAAGGCAGTTGCAGTACTATTCCCATTTTACAGATAAGGAAACTGAGGCTCCGAGGAAAATAAGTAAACTTTCAAAGCTTCCAAACTTAAGCTCAAGACTTCGTTTTAAACTCTTTAAAAGTCTGATATCCCCAAATCTCTGTTTATGTATTGGGGATCCAAAGGCCAATAAGAAACACTCTGTAAATTTTCTCAAGTGCCAGTAAAACTCATTTTGTAAAAACACAAAGGCTGCTTTAAATAGCTCCATCAAAAGTCAACCATGAAGGTTAAAAATGAGACTTATCAAGGGGGAAAAAGTTGCAAGTCAATGAGGTGTAAATAGTTAATGAATTTATAATCAGAACATAAATAGTTTTGCCTTAATGTACTAACACCTCAGGGGGAAAAATGTTCCCCGTATTAGCAGCACAGAGTATTGACAATCGATTTCTTTCACATGCACTTAACTTTATTTTAAGTCCTAGTCATTCTATTACAAATGGATAAGTAAAGATATTTAAGCCATTTAGGATGAAATATGCAAGCTTACAAGGAAAAGTATGCATTTGCAGTGGTTACTGGTGGGTTACAGATGCTGTAAGCAGTAAAATATCTGTAAATTATGGTCAAAGTATGCATTACTCTGCTTCCACTTGTACATTTATTATTTCTATTTATTCCTTACACTTCAATTAAGACACATGACCCACTAAAGAAAAAAAAATCACAATCACTTGGAATATCTTTTAGGACTATAGAGTAGATAATGTGAAGGCAGTATAAATCAGTGGTTAAAATTTAGGATTCTGGAAGCTGAACATAAACATCTAAAGAATACTGTTTGGTCATGTAGTCAAAAGTGAACTCCTGGACGGGTGTGGTGACTCATGCCTGTAATCCCAGCACTTTGGGAGGCTAAGGCAGGTGGATCACAAGGTCAGGAGTTCAAGACAAGCCTGGCCAACATGGCGAAACCACATCTCTACTAAAAATAGAAAAATTAACTGGTCATGGTGGCACGTGCCTGTAATACCAGCTACCCGGGAGGATGAGGCAGGGAACTGCCTCAACCGAGGAGGCAGAGGTTGCAGTGAGCTGAGATCATGCCACCGCACCCCAGCCTGGGCAAGAGAGTGAGACTCTGTCTCTAAAAAAAAAAAAAAAAAAGAAAGAAAAAAAAAAGTGAACTCCCTTCCATGAAGCACGTTTTCATCCACTTCAGCCTTCTCAGATAGAGTTCTTCTACACCATTGCTTTAGGGGTGGATCGACATGCTCTGCTCATTCATCTGCAGACACTCTTTTTGATTCCTCCAGAAGCGGACTGTGAGACAAATATTTGAATGTAAGTAGTGAACTGCAAAGGTGAATCCAGAAGACAAGGGCCCCATGGCCAGGAGTGGGGAAGCAGATGCAGAAGAGACAGAAGCCAACAAAGAGTGGGGAGGCTGAGGCAGGAGAATCGCTTGAACCTGGGAGGTGGAGGGTGCAGTGAGCTGAGATCGCGCCACTTCACTCCAGCCTGAGCAACAGAGTGAGACTCCATCTCAACAAAAAATAAAGAATTCTCGGAGCTAGTATAGAACATACTCCCCAGGGTTATCCCACCCCGGGGCAAGGGAGCTGCAATATACATTCACCAATTTCCATCACTCATTAGTTGAGGACTGGTTATCCTGGGGAGGGAGGTGTTAATCTCATGCCACTTCCAGCCTTCCTTGGGCATGGGTTGAGCACAATTCAGCAGCCAAAGAGAGTCGTCAGGTGCAGGCATTTGCAAGTCCAGACTGCATGCATGCTAACAGAAAATCCCTGGAGATAAGAGTTGTGGGACAACACGGCAGCCTCAGTATTCTCAATGTCCCCAGCAAGACAGAAGGGAAAAGGTTAGCTTTGCAGGAGCAGACATGTGCCTGAGAAGAAAGAAAAACCCCAGTATCTCTCTTCACCTATGGCACTCCACTGACGGAACATCAAAATGTCCTGTGATTGTCCAACTGCAGTGTATGTAAGAATCATCTGTAATGCTTATCCAAATCTAGATCCTTGGCTCCATGCTGGAGATACTGATTCAGGAAGCATAGGATGAGAATGGAAATCTGAATTTTCAAATCTGCTTACACACACACACACACACGCTGCCCCATGTCACAGGTGTTCCAAATACCTGATATGGAATATCAGTGTTTGTCCAACAACAGAATAACATGTGGATAGGGATGGAGGTGAGGGGAAAGAGGGACTTAATGTGATTTTAAGATCTGAGGTCTTTGTGCGTGGGTATTTCCCTTCTCTTTGAAAACATGACTGCTTGCTGTGCTCTCAAACTCCCAGAAAGGAGGTAATTGTTAGCAGGGCTCTTTCTGAAGCACTGATTATGCACCATGAATATATTAAAATCTACAGGTATTTTGCAGGAAACCCATGGGAACACTCAGGAAATGCCATTTCTAAGTCCCTGGAGCCATAACTAGGACTAAGACACAGTGATGTAATGTATTAGGAAAAATAAACAAATTAGGCATCAGAAATTCTTGCCCCAGACTGACACCTGGAGGAAGTCGAGCCCTGTGGACCCTGTCTCTGCATCAAAGCCCTGCTTGACTCGCAGGTGTGAGAATAAAGTGCAACCAGGTAAAAATGAGTTGGCAGCTTTAGGTGGTAGACAAAGTGAATGAGGTGCCATCATGGCTTTTTGGTAGGTGTTTTTTACAGAGCACGAAGCAGAAGTCATCCTGGACCTGGAATCACCGCCGAAGAACGTTGTGAACCCGACATTTGTGTAAGAAGCTCTTGTATAATGGACAAGATGGAGAGAAAAAGAAAGTAAAAGACAAACCATATGCTTTATGAGAGCCGGTAGAGTTTTCCTGCATCCCTCTCTATTTTCGGCCTAAAAGGCATTTCACAGATGTCAGCAGCCATTAATAGACTAATAAAAGAAGGCGTAACCAACTTGAGAGGCTGTCAATGAGAAGGCCATCAGTCTATCTGATTTCTCTACCTCTTCCTGCTTTGATTCGTCCCTGTGTTCAAAAGCTCTAAGGCGAGCTGCTTGCCATTATTCCGTAAGGCAATTAAGCAACTTGGCAATAAAAGCAACCACATTTTTCCTGGAGTAATTCTCGGAGAACACAGAACAGCACAGGACAGATGTTGAACCAAAATGTAGATACTTATCTGAACACACTTCTTTGTGCCAAGGCTAAACACTCCGCCAGGGTGCTTGCTGCCATCTTGCCATTCCTCCTCTGGGATCTTTTTCCAACAGTTAATCCTTCCCTCTGCTCTATCTTCAAACTCCCCTGGCTGTCAGGACACACATACACGCTATAGCTCTGGTGTATCACTCCAGCTCCTTCTACTCTTCCTCAGCCTTAACTGCACTCTTGGTTTAGGTGTACCTCTAACCAGAAAGCTTTTTGAAAACGGTAAGCCACGTTTATCACCTCCTGCTTCTCCACCATCTGGGGACCCCCTGCTATTTCACTCCACGGAAGATACTGTCTTAGCATCTTCTTCATGGACGAGCCCGCCCCACTCCCCCGCCATGACCATGTACACTCCTGGATCCCAGTTGCTATTTCTTCATCATGGGACGTATTAACCACCTCCTGGCAGCTCTCTCTGGCTTCAGGAACACCACACTCCTGGCCACCTTCCTGCTTCTGAACTGCTCCATCCTGGTCTCTTTATTTTTCTCTGTCTACACACTACCTTTGTTTGTTTGTTTGTTTGTTTGTTTTGGAGATGGAGTCTCACTCTGTCACCGAGGCTGGAGTACAGTGGTACCATCTTGGCTCACTGCAGCCTCTCCCTGCCAGGTTCAAGTGATCCTCCTGCCTTAGCCTCCCGAGTAGCTGGGACTACATGTGCATGTCACCATGTTTGGCTAATGTTTTGTGTTTTTAGTAGAGACGGGGTTTCACCATGTTGGTGAAAAACTCCTGACCTCAAGTGATCTGGTCTTAAACGCCTGACCTCAAGTGATCTGCCCACATCAACGTCCTAAAGTGCTAGGATTACAGGCATGTGCCGCTATGCCTGGCCCACATCACCCTTCTTAAATGATGCTCCTCTCCATCTCATTATCCACAAATTCCCCTAAATCACTTCCTACAGATGTCATCCATGTCCCCACAGCTGCTAGATGCCAAAGCTGTATGCGCCCCTCACCTCTTGGATAAGTTCCCATACTCATATCTGCAGCTCGAAACACATCGTCATCACCTGGCTATCTGCCAGGCATCTGGGGCTGCTGTTTATAATCAATCTATTCACTCATCCCACAAGTATTTATTGAGTGCCTACTATTTATGCAAACTAAAATGGAAACAAAATATCCACTGTATTAGCTATCTCTTGCTAGTAAAGTATTTACTCCAAAACTTCGCAGCTCGGAACAACACACATTAATTCACAGTGCCAATGGGTCGGGATATAGCACGGCTCTGCTGGGAACCTCTCACTCAAGATCTCTGGCAAGACTGGAATTGACATGTCAACTATGGCTGCAGTTTTATCTCCGGACCTGACTGGAGAAGGATCCAGCTCTCTGCTCACTCACGTGATGGCTGGCAGGATTCAGTTCCTTGGGGGATTTGGGCTGCTGATCACCCTCAGGGCCTTGTCCTGTGGGAATCTCCAGTGGGCAGCTCAGGATGTGGTGGCTGGATGCCCTTAGAGCAGGAGAGCCAAGAACCCAAGAGGGAAACTGACTTCTTTCTATGACTCCATCTTGGAAGTGGTATCTCA
Organism: Sapajus apella; assembly: GCF_009761245.1. Taxonomy (NCBI): domain Eukaryota; kingdom Metazoa; phylum Chordata; class Mammalia; order Primates; family Cebidae; genus Sapajus; species Sapajus apella. The sequence continues at coordinate 3,068,654 of NW_022437039.1, read as the reverse complement.
TCATTTCTGTTCTACCCCACCTATTTGAAGTGAATCAATACGTTCCGGCCAAGCTGAAAAGGAGGAGGTTACACAGACTGTGGATACTAGGACAGAGGGGTCATTTAGTGACACCTTAGAGGGTGACTGTCACATCCTCGTTCCCGGAAAGCTTGGTTCCAGTGAGATAGAATCCTACATGGATGGCAGATATGAAAGGCAAGGATGGGGAGATGGGGTGGATTCATACTGTCATACCTCTATTCCCAGAAGCTTGGTTCCAGTGACATATAATCCTACATGGATGGCAGAGAAATGGGAGGAAAACATGGGGAGAGAAGGTGACCCACGTGATGAAAAAGCTTATGTGCCAAGTATGCAATTCAACATATATCCAATTAAACTTCCATTCCCTCCTTCAGTCCACTTTCGTTCCCCTCATGTCCACTCACTGCGTCTTATCGCCTCTTGTCTGGCCTTGAACAACAGCTTTCGCTGGTACTGTAAGAACCCACTCTCCACATAGCCAAGACCACTATTTTAAAATAATCCATTTGCCAGGTCTGTCTCTTCCCGTTCTGAGTGACAGAAACTCAACTCAAACTAGTTAAAGCTGGAAACGGGATGTGTGGACACGTCTGTGTAATAATTCTAAGGAACAGTGGCTTTAGGCAATGCTGGAGCAAAATGCTCCATTAGGGAAAACCCTTCTGTCTCCATCTCTTCTTTCTGCTTTCTTCTGTGTTGTGGTCCACATTGGTAGGCTCTGGTTATTGATTAAAATTTCCTCCAATAGTCACAGGCTTGCATGCAATATTCCACCAAATTACTAACTCCAGCAGAAGGAGAGCACTGTTGTCTACTTCAGTAGGGCTCAAACAAATCCTCCATTGTGCGCTCACTGGTCCTGATAGGATCCTATGCCTGGGGCTGGACCATCATTGAGACTTGATGGATGCCGCACTCCGACTGGCCACGTCTGTGGAACCAGAGTACAGATTCAACCCCACCTGAAATATCTGGTCTGAGAATGGTGGAGAGGTGATTTCCCCATAGGAAACGAGGGTGCTATTACCAGCGAAGTCATCTAGATGCTGAACAGCCAAGTGATTAGACAGGCAATACCACTCAAATGTTAACACATCCCTTATCTAAGGAATAGCCTCATTGCCTCTCTACCTCTCCACCACCTAGAGGATCAAGTTCTTACATCTTTGCTTAGCACACAAGACTCGCCGTGAATTGGTCCAGGCCTGCCTTCCCAGCCTTGCCTGCCATACAGTCTGATTTTTCCCACAAAGAATGACACATTCGTCTCTAAATACTCTCTTCTGTCACCCCACTGCACCCCCTTTGCCTGGCATGCTGAACTTCTATTTCATCACCTGTTGAGCCACATACCTGACTGAAGACCTAGCCCAAATGCCATTAGCCTTTTAAATAAATCCACCCAGCTCCTCCTGGCTGAATCAGCTGCTCCTTTCCTAAGAAACTGTGTAAATACCTCTGTTGAACACTGGTTCTCAACAGAGGCAATGTCCCCCAGGGACATTCGGCAATGTCCAGAGACATTTTTGGTTGTCGTGACTGTAGAGAGGATGCTTCTGGTATCTGGTGGGTGGAGGCCAGGGATGCTGCTCAGCATCCTACAACACACAGGCAGTCCCCCACGACAAAGAATGACCCGGCTCAGCATGTCAACACTGCCAAAGTCAAAAACCCTTTTATCACGTAACATCTCAGGCTTCGTATTATAACCATCAATTCCATATCTTCCCAACTAGACCATGAGCTCCTCAGGGGCAGGGACACTGTTGCATTTGTCAATGTGCTCCCAGCTCTAGCAGGTGCCTGGCTCACAGCAGATGCTCAACAAACATTGGAAGAATGACTGCATGAGGGAATGCGTGTCCAGACGGGCTTATAAAACATTATCCAAGAAATGGAGTTCCTGGAAGGCGCGATCATTCCTTAAACGGCTGTTGTATTAGTAAGTTTCAGCTGCAGGGTGTTCCTCCCCTCTTTCCAAGAATAAATTTGTACAAAACGTAAACTTGTGCATTTGAGGTCATGTGACTTTCTCGGCAAGTCTATTCCTGCCCGTGCCTCTCATGTCCCTGATATTTAGAAATTATAAAAAGCCAACAGTCAATTTCTTAAGACAGAATAAATAGCTACACTCCCGTTAAAATACACTCCCTTCTCAGAGTTCCTCCAAGATTTTTTTTTTTTTAAACAACAAAACAAAATTTCACGACCCTTTCCCTCATCCAATTTTGGTTTAAGACAAGGCTGTGCATGTGACATCTTCATCTAACACACTGCACGCTTGACTAAGAAATGCACACATCACCAGCAGCTCAGCATTCCATGTAAGGTCTAACACGTTTCTCAGAAAGGACATTCAAATGTCAGATGGAATGATTTATACTGCATGTCAATAAAAAGTACTCCGAGGTTCACCAAGTCAATAAAGCTTATTAGAACAATCTTAGGGCTGAGTATCAATACACCCTGATGAGGACCTCTAAAGTCACACACTGTCTCAAGGCAAGTGGCATTACACAGACCATTCTGGAGAGAGAAATAAAATTAAAAGCTTCCATTGTTTTGAGAGGGGATGTTAACTCAATAGCATATAAGAAGCTTGAGGAATCTGGGTTTATATTCCCATGGTGAAAACGTCTGGACAGTCATTCTTTGAGTGTCCATATATTGAACGTCTCTGACATGCCAAGCATTGCGTCAGGCATATCACATTGACCCATTTTTTTACGTTAACACTTCAGTAGTGCTTTCTATGTATGCTTTCCTAAATCTTTACAAATATTAAGTATGTAAACCCTAACTGACTCAATGCAATAGATAAAACATTATCCCCATTTTGCAAATAAGAAGACTGAGGCTTAGAGAAGCTAAGTCAAATGTCCAAGACCACCCAGCTAGAAGCAGCAGAGCCTGCATGCAAAGCCAGGTAGACAGGCTCTAGAACAGGTATTCCTTTTTATTTTCTTTTAAAAATTTTTAAAGTTCCAGGATACATGTGTAGACGTGCAGGCTTGTTGCATAGGTAAACATGTGCTATGGTGGTTTGCTGTACCTAACAATCCCCATCACGTAGGTATTAAGTCCCACATGCTTTAGCTATTTATCCTAGAGCAGATATTCTTAACCACCGTGCAATACAACCTTATATGCACTGCCTTCTAGTCCTCTCAATTAACTGTCAATAAACCCAAAGTTTGGCCTGCTCAATACTTCTAAAATCAGCATTTCAAAGTTAAGAGACTTCACAGAAAAGACAGACTTGTGGATTCTCCTGACAAACCAAAACATCTGGCCACCTAGACCTGCTCTCTTGAAGGCCTTTGGCAAGATGCTTCAGTTGAGACACAGGCCCTCCTCTTTCATTTGACCACGAGTTTGGTTCCTGAGGCATTTGAGATTGAGACCCTGGCTTAGCTGTTTTGCAGACGAAGAAGCTGAAGATGTTAAAGAACTTGGCCAAGGCCCCAGAGCTAGGGAATAGCAGAGGCTAGAGTTGGACTTGGGAGGATTCCAACAGAAGAGACCTGGCACACTCCAGTGTAGGTGATCAGGAAGCTGCAGCTGCTTTAAAAAGGCGCTAGTTGCAAAGATGCAGCAGGAGTGCAGCAATGACCCTAGACTCCTGTTAGTGAAGTCATCCTTGTGCCTGGGTTTCAAAGAATGGGAGTCGCAGGGGAGAGGAGTAGATCGCCCCAACAAAATGCAGGAGGGGGAACTGTTTGGAGCAGGTGCATTGGGAGGATGAAGAGCTACCTTCAGGCAAGGAGCACAGGAGATCTCACAATGAGGGAACCAGGGAAACAAACACCTTGATCTCATTCTTCTCTTTCCCTCCCACTTCTTGTGTCCCCCAACAAGGAAAACTGAAATGGCTATAGGGGGATGTGTAGAGTGCGTATCTCAGGTACCACAGAGGATATTTAACACACAACCCCTATGGGAGTCCACAAACCATGCGCTTACCACTTCATTTGCTCTGTCAATTGATTTACTATTATAATCTTACTGAAGTAATTAGCAAACATAAATATGGTGCTTAAAATGTGTCAGCCACTCTTTTAAGAACTTTATATTGATTTACTCATTTTTCCAAGTGCCTATCATGTGCTAGAAACTGAGTCCTTTCTGGAAACACAGAAGGGTAGGGGAAGAAAGAGTGACAGATTCTATCTTAGTGATTCTCTTCTCTCCAGTACGGGGCCAGATCATGCTATGACATCTCCATCTACTTCAACCTTTTATTCAAACTTATGGGCAGAGAAGATTTTCTGTTTTAAATGAAGGAGGACCAAAATGAGTTGAAAATGCAAAGTTGCATGCTAAGCTGACGGCGAGCCTTGTTAACCCGTACAACTACCCATAGCTGCCACTTCCTCTGGGTACGGATGGCAAAACTCTATTTCCTCTGTACCACTCCCTCAGTACTTGAGAGTGAATTAGCCTGTTAAACTAAGTTGAAAAATGGTAGCCAGGAACGGTGACTCACGCCTACAAAACGAGCACTTTGCAAGGCTGAGGCGGGAAGATCATTTGAGTCTAGGAGTTTGAGACCAGCCTGAGCAACATAGTAAGACCTCCTCTCTACAAAAAAAAAAAAAATTATTTTGATTAGCCAGACATGGTGGTACATGCTTGCAGTCCTAATTTCTGGGAAGACTGAGGAGGGACGATCACTTGAGCCCAGGAGTTTGAAGATTTCAGCTGAGGAGCTGAAATCACGCCACGGCACTCCAGTCTAGGTGATAGAGCAATATGCTGTCTCAAAAAAAAAAAAAGCCTAAGAGCTATAGATCACTCATGCTTGAAGGGAAATTTTCTAGCCCTACAGTAAACATGAAAGTAAAGAATAGAGGAAGAAGAGGGAATGAGGAAGGTCTCAAGGGGTTCTGAATCCAACTGGATATTCCAATTTGGCTTACTGTAGCGTTTAAAGCTGTAGTCATTCATGCTCCACACTCATGGCTCTTGCCATATATTTGTACCAGCTGCACTCTTAAAGAGTAGATATTTTTTCTTAAAACTAATTATTTCTTTATTTAAAGTATTTTAAAATGAAAACATTAATATCCTAATTAAAAACTAGCACTGTTCCAATGTAGTGAAGCAGATACATAAGCGCTGAGGTTAATAATCTGGTCTCGGTGGTATCTGAAATCCATCTTGCATATTTTTAATAACACACTTATCTTGGGAAAACATTGTTACAAGCATGGACTCTGGAGTTAGACATAATGGGTTTCAAATTCCCAATTCCACTGCTCCAGAGGATTTGCCTTCTGTAATTCGTGCAAAGTCCTTCACACTATGGGTGGCCCATGGAAAGCACTTGTAAACTATTACATCGCAGAGTTCCACAAGCCACATGCAGCTGGCGGTTTCCTAGATCACTTGATCTTGGTGTCTTCACGCCAGTAACTCTTACATAAATCTTACAAGTGAAAATCTACAGAAAATCACCTTACTGGAAATTCTCAGAATTCCAGGACCAGCTCAGCCACTGGAGAGCTCCAGGCTAATATGTGGCAGGGCACGCTCTGCAAAGATGATTCTCCAGTTGGTCAAATATTGTTGCCACTAGCTAACAACTCACCTGTGATTATGAAGAAGGGGGCAGAGGCTAAGAGATTTTTAAAAAATTTTATTGAAATATCTACCATCTACCCATCTAGCCATCCACCAACCTACCCATCACCTATTGACCCATGTACCCATCCACTAGTCCACCCACTTTTTCATCCACCCACCTACTCATCCATCAATCCACCCATTGAATAATCCATTCATCCATCAATTCACCCAGCTATCCATCCACTATCCACTCAACTACCTATCCACTCATCTACCCATCCACCTATCCATCCATCTACCCACCCACCTACCCACACACCTACCTATCCACCTGCCCATTCATCCACCCACCTACCTGCCCACCTATCTATCCACCTACCCATCTACCCACCCATCCATCCACCCACTCACTTGTCCACCCACCCACTCATCTATCCACCTACCCCCCATCCACCCACCCACTCATCCATCCATCTACCCATGCACTCATCCACCCACCTATCCATCCATCTGCCCATTCATCCACCCATCCACCCACCCATTCATCCATCCCCCTATCCATCCACTCAACAAATATTTACATAACTCTATTTCCTGGCACTGTTCTAAAAGCTGGCTAGTTATACAGTATTGAGCAAAGTAAACATAGAGTTTTCAACCTTCTTCTGCTTACAAGAGAGTGGGAGACACAAGACAGGCATGCATGGGATCCAGTTTTTATGCTCTCCAGACTTCTTCAGTACCACTTGCCCCTTTCATCAAAGGAAATTCTGGCTACACCCACAATGCCTCATATCTTAACATAACCTGACTCTTTTTTTTTTTTTTTTTTTTTTTGGGATGGAGTTTCGCTCTTGTTACCCAGGCTGGAGTGCAATGGCGCGATCTCGGCTCACCGCAACCTCCGCCTCCTGGGTTCAGGCAATTCTCCTGCCTCAGCCTCCTGAGTAGCTGGGATTACAGGCACGCACCACCATGCCCAGCTAATTTTTTGTATTTTTTAGTAGAGACGGGGTTTCACCGTGTTGACCAGGATGGTCTCGATCTCTCGACCTCGTGATCTACCTGCCTCGGCCTCCCAAAGTGCTGGGATTACAGGCTTGAGCCACCGCGCCCGGCCTCATAACCTGGCTCTTAATTGCTTCTCCCTGGTCAGGGCTGAGCTTTGGCATGATCTTCATTGTGCCTGCTGTGATTTCAAAACCCAATTCCAATCCAACCAGACTCAGGAAGTCTACTGTTCCTTCCCCTGTTCCAGGTTCAGAGGAAGCACCACATCTTGGGGGATGGGGTCTACCTTATTCAGGTGCTGCCCAAGAGGCCAGAAAACACATCCTGTAAATGTAGATGAGTTAATTCTCTCACTGGCTAAATATGTCCTATGAGATAATAAGAGGAGATAAGACCTTTGCAGACACAGACTTCTCTCTTCCAACAAACCACTGCAAGGTACGATCATCCTATACTGCCTGCCTAAAAAACATCCCCGAGAAAGAAGCAACTTACCATTGTTCCTTATAAAGCTGTGGTCAGCTCAGTAATATACCACCTTATATATGCTTGCCGTCTTTCCTTGCCTGACTTCCCATCTTCCTTCTCTCTTGCTGCCCTGGCATCATACTTCTTTATAAAGCCTTAGCATGTAAGTTTTGTCTCATGATCTGTTTTTAAGGAAACTTGAAGTTAAAAAAAATGAATTAAATATTCCTGCAAATAACAAAGTATTTACAAGATGCTATGAAAGTTTTCAATGGGAGAAGAGTTTGATCTGGTCTGAAGACTTAAGGAAGGCTTTATTTGCAGAAATGATGTCTGAACTGAGGGTCAAAGTTAATTTGGGCAAGAAGCATGAAGGGGCATTCTAGGCAGTTAGAAAAGTATGTTCAAAGGCCCTGTGGTAGAGATAAGGTGGGAGAAGGGAAGAGTTGAATAAATAATGAAAGGCAGTGCTGGCAGGAGGCTGGGCATGAATTCTAAGGAGTAAAGACAGAGAGGACTGTTCAGAATGGTGCCACTAATGAATTGCTAATGACTCCTGAGCCGCCTCCTTCACTCAACAACTCCGTCATGCTCCTTGAACAGAGGTCTCAGGCAGTCTGTGATTAATGGAGTGTTCAGATGATTCAGGATAAATGCTTCCCATAACGGTTCATTCACATAGGGTTTTTTGTTTTTTTGGTTTTTTTTTTTAGACTGGGAAATGCAGATAATCCAGTGTCATGCATAGGGTGATGTTCCATAGATGATGAAAACATTAGAAAAATCCAGATGAACACAACGGGATGCCATTTAGAATTAAATGGATTAAAATCTGACTGCGCTATGACACATGAATTCATATGCATCGTAACATCTGATGTGGGTGCCAAGAAGATGCTGACAGACCAGAAGGAATATGCAAAAAGTGGCATTTGCACTTTAATTATGGACCATCAGAGACTCAGCCAAGTTCTCAGGTTCTGCGAGCAGAAAGGCCATTTGGATGCGAGGACACCACCAGTGCCCTCAGGATTTGGAAAAGAGTGAGAGAAGGGGCCCTGCACCCTCCCACAGCCTTGCTTCAGTGAAAACCTCTCAGCTCTGATCCATTTTCTATGCTGGGCATCCACATATATTTCACTCAAAGAAAAAGAATTACATCACCTTGTTGAAAACAACAGTAACCTTAGAAATGTCTGAAGCCTCTTCTAGTTCTAAACACTCAACATTCAAGTACACTTGCCCACCTTCCCCCAATATCTGATTTATACCCTTGATAATTTTTTGATAATCCCCTGCTGTATTTCTCGTGTTACAGACAACGCAAAGGCAAATGTCAGTGTAATCTAGTTTGCTTTTCCTCAAATTTAATGCATTGCAATAGATCCAGCTGTTGAGATATTTGAGACCATCAAAGAGACCTAACAGAGAGATCCAGGATGAACCTTCCCCATCAGAGGAATGTAGTAGGTGTTCATGAATGTTCCCCGGAACAAAACCAATGAAACCGGAATGAAAATATGCCTTCTGTACAGGGACTTGGCAGGTTTATAGAGACTGGAAACCCAAATACCTTCTCATGTAGGCACCTGAACAACATCCAGGGGGTGAGGCATCCACTGAAGTGGGAAATCCTCAGCTCTCACGTTACTGCTTTTCCTATGTGGAAGCAGTTCAAGAGAAGTCAGAATTCAAATTTCATATTATGTGTATTCTAACATCTTGAAAATCAGCAAGTGATGGACTATAAGCAAAAAAAAAAAAAAAGAAAGAAAGAAAAGTAAACTAAGTACACAGACATTAAACTATATGAGAACCGAGCAAACAGTTCACACATTGGAACTGATGCTCTCCTAGTTGAGTGAGATTTAAGGGGAAGCTTTACAGGAATTAGGCTTATTTTGTTCTTGGCCAGGGTTGCCTTGGGAAAATGTGAAAACCATTTTTCTTCCATCTTTAAAGCTGAAATCAATATTTTGTTTTCCTTGGCGTAATTCATTTATCACCTCCAACCCAGGAGGCACAATGTGAGCGTCTAATTGGTCTAGAGATTTGGTGATTCTTCACGGAGCTCTTGAAGCTACCGAGAAGAACTATGTCAGATAAAATACAGGTGTGTGCCACGTCACCTGCCACGTAGTCACACAAACCCCTACTTCATATCTTAGAGCTGGCTTGTGGTTAGGCCCTGGTTTTTCTTTTAATTATACGATCAATCCTATCATGTGGCTACAAATCCATGATTCTTTCAGATTCAAGCCTAAACCAAAGTACCTTGCCCTAGACAACAGAATACAATTAAACAATCCACGCAGCCACGCTGGGCTGTTTACCTTCTACTTAACTGTAGAGGTCTGAACTCGAACATCTCCACTCTGTTCTGTGTCCCAGGCAGGAGGCTGAGCTGGACCAACAACAACTCTGTGCTTCCTGGTGGGTTTGGACAATGGAGAGCACCTGCACAAATGTAGGTGCTTCCTGGTAGGTTTGGACAAACTATTAGGTTGGTGCAAAAGTAACTGTGATTTTAGCTGTTACTTTCAATGGCAGAGATGGGTTTCCTTACAACAATAGGGTTCCTTTCTTCTGGCTTCCTGGTGGGTTTGGCTGTTGGAGAGCACCAGCAGAGATGAAGAAAGGAAGGAGGGTGACATTGGAATATTCACTCCCCCAATTTTCTCCCCACAGGGGAGCTGTGAGCTGGCTGTGACCCTCAGTTAACTCCCACGGTTCTCTCTACCTGAAGGTCCCCTAACTGCTCTCTCTCTCACCCCTTCAAGCCTTGAGGTGGTACCTGTCTATGCTGTAACTAGCCCTGGTGATTTCCCCATTCCCTGACCATGTTTTGCAAATAGCCCATCACTTCCAGTTATCTAATTTAAGGACGCTGCCTGTGTCCTGCCGGGACCTCCACTGATCTACACACAAAAACCCTCACTCCTTACGGGGGAAAAAGACAATCACCCTCACACCTCCATGAACTCCTCCAAGCAGACTGCAAAGCCAGTTCTGAATACATCACTAAGGGGAACCCAATGCTTGTCCCAAATCATTGTCGTGACCTGAGTTCTCATGGCTTTCAAATCAGAGGCACGGCTTCAGTGAGGCTTACATTCTCTGGTAAAATGAATGCCATGGTGTGGATGTGGAGGAAGTTCTCCCTGCCACAGAGCTTAGAGGGCTTGGAAAATGATCAGTCTTTGCAGTTCAGATATCTTTTTCTGCTGTGGTCTGAATGTTTATGCTCCCCCCGCAAAAATTAATATGTTGAAATCCTAGTCCTCAAGGTGAAGGTGTTAGGAGGTGGGATCCTCAAGAGGCGATTATGTTACAGGGATAGCACCCTCGTGCTTGGAAATGGTGCCCTTATAAAAGAGGCCCCAGAGAGCTCCTTTTCTCCTTCTACCAGGTGAAGACGAAGCAAAATGTCTACAAATCGGAAGGTGTGTCCTCACCAGATGCCAAATCGATCTTGGATACTGCCTTGATCTTGAACTTCCCAGCCCTCAGAACCATGAGAAACAAATCTGTGTTGTTTATAAACAACGTAGTTTATGCTATTTTGTTACAGTAGCCCAAATGGATTAAGACACTTTCCTTATAACAAAATGGTGGGACTGACCAAGCTCCCTCCCTACCCCATTTATGGTATTGTGTAAATCAGTTTGATCTAAAAGTTCCAGCAACTCTTCTGTTTATATCAAAGACTTTCCTCCAAGCTTGACCATAATCTCTACCTGTTATGAAGCAAAGGACTGACTTGGAGCATCCAGTATTTGTCTGTCCATTCTATTTTAGAAAACTAAATTCTATAGCTAAGTCCTCACAGCAACAGTTAGATACACAAAGATTTCCTTTGTTCCCCTCACATTTCTATATTCCTATTCCACTTGGCATAATAATCATCCTTAAACAGATTTTTTTTCTCTTTCTCTCTAATTTCCTCTTCCAAAACCCTTGATAAAAGCACTTACTATCATGTACTTCTGATAGGATTCTAAAATTCAGGGTGGGCGATCTCTTAATGAACTTGCCTTTCCACACAGAAATTCCCCTATTCAGGTATTTATTTCAAGACAATATGTGGATTCGGGCTCTAAGATGTATGTGCAGCAATGTTTGGCAGTTTGCAAAAAGAAAGCAACACAAATGCTTTCCCGTAGAATATTGCTTAAAATGTAAATTATTGTGCAGTCGATACATAAAAATAATGGTGGAAGGAATATTTAATGATGTGGAAAGATGTTTTTAAAACACTTAACATTTCAAAGCAGGTTACAGTGTGAGGTTCAGAAATGTACTTCAAGAAGACTGGGCAGAACTCATCTATTTGGAACACACTTAAGATCAATGTGTGGTTGTGGAAAAGGGGGAAAAAACCTCTTCCATTCCTTCCTCCTACCTCGCAGCTAGTGAGAGGAGTCTGAAGCTAGGGCTTTTGGTTCCTGCATCAAAGGATGTCACTTTTGCTGTAGGCCAGTTGATTTGCTCATGACACTGAAGAAGTGTGGAAACTGATCACTCAATTCGTAGATATGTTTGCATTTCTCATTAGGCACCTGATCCTTTGCTAAGCCCTAAAATATAGTGGAGAAGAAAAGAGCCCTGCCCAGGAGGAAGTTATGGTTCAGAGCAGGGCTCACAAATCACTGCCCATGGGCCAAATCCAGCATGTCACCTGGTTTTTCAAATAAAGTTTTATTGGAACGCAGCCACACACATGCATTGTCATATCATCTATGGCTGTTTTCCCACTTCAGGGCAGAGTTGAGTAGCTGCAATGGAGACTGTAGGACCTACACCACCAGAAATATCTATACCCTGAACCTCGCCAACCTCATGTAGAAACCTACTCGACGTAGAAATCTGCTGTTAAAATCGTGGTACCTGGACCATACCATCACTTGGAGAAATCTGAAACTTTCAGTTTTCTCAAGACCTAATGTACTGGTGTGGTGGCTCATGCCTGTAATCCCAGCACTTTGGGAAGCCAAGGCAGGCAGATCACCCAAATCGAGGCATTTGAGACCAGCCTGGCCAACTAAAAATACCAATACTAGCCAGGCATGGTGGCACGTGCCTGTAATCCCAACTACTCAGGCTGAGGCATGAGAACTACTTGAACCCAGGAGACAGAGACGGCAGTGTACTGAGATTGTACCACTGTACTTCAGCTTGGGTGACAGAGCAAGACTGTCCCCCCAAAAAATAAAAAACAACCAATCAACTGTCATCTGCGTTAGCAACACACCCATTAATTTGGAAAAGCAGTAATGGAGAGAGTCAAAAAAGCCCCCATAGCTCCATTCCCATCTCGTATCATTTAAATATTTGTGCAGACATGATCTCCAAGTTAGAAAAGGATTCTTCAGGTCATACTTTCAGAGGAACTTTCCCAGAAACAGCAACAACCCCAGCAGCAAAGTGCTTCCAATAAGGCAACCCAAGTTAAGCGCTGAATCTCCCACCCGGAGCTGCTTCACTAAATAAGAATTAATATACATCATCTTCTCAGACTCACCTATCCTATATTAATTACAAGCACGGTATTTAACTTAAATGAACCATCCGGCCATGCGAGCGGCAATATTCAAGCCATCAATTTTACGGCACTGCTCAGGAAAATGCAGCGATACATCATCCCACCCAAAATACAAAGGTCAAATGATATTAATTAATGCAGCAACACAACTCGCTGCAGCTAAATGGGTAATCTTGATTATGGCTCCTTGATGGAGAACTAATGCCTCATTAATCTTAAACATATCAACCTGAGAACATCAGAGAAGTCAAATAGAATAATGGCCAACATTTCAATGAACACAGACTCATGCTTGCTGGGTAAGAAGGCGAATGCTACAGGCCAGACTGTGTTTTCCGCCTCCTTCACCAGATGTGTTTACTGAGAGCTTTGCATAAAACAGGCTTGAAAGTCTCTGTCTCTCGCTGTCTTCCCCAACTCTCTCTCATATATACACACACACAGCATTATCAAATAGGCAGGCAGACAAGCACTTTCTTTCTTGTGGTTTTCACATACATGCTACAAAAAGAAAGAGAAATGGATGGGTTTATATGGCTCAGAGCCCAGAGAGTAACCGTTACTCTGAGGTCCCTGCATCCATGTACTGGTACTTATTTATCATGTGTAAGTGGACAGAAGACAGACAGTCACTGTTTCAACCTTGCAGGCATGGCACCTTCCGTATCTGTTTGAGTTTTAGGAAGGACAGCCCTTGTGGGTTTGAGAGGGCCTGTGGGTAAGCAAACAGGAAGATCAGGCTCCAGCCCAGGGCCCTGCAGCGTGGAACTGCCAGGTTCTCCTACGGACTCAAGTCGGCAGATGTCTGCCACCATCATGCAAATCTTTTTTTTTCTTTGTTTTTGAGATGGAGTCTTATTCTGTCCCCCAAGCTGGTGTTCAGTGGCAAGGTCTTGGCTCACTGCAACCTCCTCCACCTCCCAGTTTCAAGGCATTCTCCTGCCTCAGCCTCCCAAGTAGCTGGGATTACAAGTGCCTGCCACCACACCCAGCTAATTTTTGTATTTTTAGTAGAGAAGAGGTTTCACCATGTTGGCCAAGCTGATCTCAAACTCCTGACCTCAGGTTATCCACCCACCTCGGTCTCCCAAAGTGTTGGGATTATAGGCGTGAGCCACCGCACCTGGGCACAACTCTTAATAGTGTCTCCTGCCAGAAAATTTTAGTTTCTCAATGGATTCCTAGAGAAGCAACCACAAACTCCCCAACATACACGTAAGCCGCGCGCGCGCACACTCACACACACACACACACACGAAGTCTCGGTGACTCATGCCAGTTGCAGGAAGATTCTCTAAAAGCCTGCAAGATCTAAGTTGGGGATTCCTGGTAAAAGAAATTCAGTCTTGTGCATTTATTTTCATTCTACACAGTACTGAGTGATGGGTGGCTAAGAAAGGGTTACTCGTTGGTCTCACGTTGATGAATAGATAAAATTTGAGTCAATTACCAAAGTAGCTTTTGTTGAAGAGAGTTGCCTAAGCAATGCTAACCTTTTTCTTCCTTACCCATTGCAATCCACACTGCAGCTGCATTGTTCTCACATAAACAATCATCTAAGGAACTTGAGCATTCTTTGTTCTTTGAAGAAGGAAGTTATTTTTCTCATTTTTCCACTTCTTTTCTTTCCTTTTTTTTTTTTTTTAAGGATTTTTGATATTTTGTGTCTAGGTAAATGTAGTCTAACTCAGTTCCTAAAGATCACAGTTTGGTGGGGGTTTTTACAGTTCATCTATCCTTACACTAAAGCTCAACCCATAACTTTGTGTATAACGCATTTTCATTTCTACAATTCTCCATTTTTTCCTCACTACCTGAATCATTCTATCCTGTGTGTGCACGGCAATTCAAATTAACAAGCGCTCAATTTTTTAAAAAACTGTGATGGTAAGAATGGTTGCCTTTAAATTCTTTCCATTGCTCAGGTGCTAGAGCATCAGATATGTCATATCCAATTTCCCAGCCCTGCATCCAGGTAGGTGCTAAGGCTCAAGAAGGCTGGAAGCCTGATCAACCCAAGGCAACGTTATTGATTATTGGCAGGGCTGGGATTTTTCCCACGTCTGTTTAGCTCCGAAGGCAGGCTCTACTCACAGAGCAAACTTCCACACAGAAGTTATAGACTTTTAAAAAAAAGAGAAAAAAAGCAGAAACTACCAAATAATTTCCCAAACCAAATGGCAACATCTTTTGGATGAGGAAAGAGTTTCTGCTTGTGCAATTGCTCCACTGCGATCATTGAGTGCAGAACTCCCAGCTCCCATCCAGCCGCGATGCATGTTACTTATCAATAAATAATACTTCAGTAAAGGTCTCCAGAGATATTAATCCAAACAAACTACAGGCTAATTGCCATTTCCCAGCACAAAGCTGCAGTGATGATGATTCTTTAATTCTTTCTACGTGCTCACAGCCCAGGGCATTCTGCTCTGCTCACTAACTGTGGACTGTAGCTACCCATTGGCAAGGGAAAGGAAGGGAAGGGGTGCCGCCAGACCTGGAAGACTTACATTAAAATCAGGGGCTTGCACTTCCCGCCTGTGTGAGCTTGTGCCAGAGCTTTGGTGCTCCTCTGCAAATGGGGAATATGAGAATCAACCTAGTGGGATTGCCGTGAGGGTCAACTGAATACAAGGCATTGTATGTAACCCTGCAGTCACCCCTCAAATGATGGTCCAACTTTAATAGCAGAAGCAAGGGGAGCCAAGCGCACAAAGAATGCTTTCAAAATAAACTGTTTCATGGAGAATTTTTCATTTTTAAAATTTTTATTTCATGAGAATCTTGATGGGAGTCATAACCAATTTTTTTTTTTTCCTTTTTAGACAGAGTCTCCCTCCTGTGGCCCAGGCTAGCAGGCAGGAGGGCAGTGGTATGATCTCAGCTCACTGCAACCTCTACCTCCCAGGTTCGGGCGATTCTCCTGTCTCAGCCTCCTGAGTAGCTGGGATTACAGGTGTGTGCCACCATGCATGGCGAATTTTCTTATTTTCAGTAGAGATGGGTTTTCCTCATGTTGGCCAGGCTGATCTCGAACTCCTAATTTCCAGTGGTACACCTGCCTCAGCCTCCCAGACTGTTGGGAATACAGGTGTAAGCCACCATGCCCAGCCCAAATGAGCTACCTCTTTACAAGCCTCCCTCCCGCCCACTTTCCCCTTACACTGCAACTATTTTTCCATGCCTCTCTCTGAAAAAGCTGCAGTCTGTGAGCTTGTCCTTCTCTTTGTCCTCCTGTTTCTGCAGCCCACTAAACTAGTCCGGCTGTAGCAGAACTCCCTTGGGAGAGCAAAGAAAGAAATGGAATAGGTCAGGCCAGAATCTAGGTGTTAAGTGTAGAGGCTGGGGGTCCTCAAATGTGAGTAAGTTTTGCTGTAGCATGTACCTGACATGCTTTGGCCAGTGCTCAGCCTACGGTATGTAATGTTGGTATAGGTCACTGTCAAGGCCAGCTGATTCTTTCCATTATGGCCAGGAGAAATCTTCATGTATGTTTTTATGGGCTGAGTGTGGTGGGCTCATGCCTGGTACCCCAGCATTTTAGGAGGCCAAGGTGGGAGGATCACTTGAAGAACCCAAGAGTTCCACACCAGCCCAAGCCACCT
Source organism: Sapajus apella (assembly GCF_009761245.1). Lineage (NCBI taxonomy): Eukaryota > Metazoa > Chordata > Mammalia > Primates > Cebidae > Sapajus > Sapajus apella. The sequence goes on along the minus strand of NW_022437039.1, from coordinate 3,052,433 downwards.
AGTGAGACTCTGTCTCTACAAAACAAAACAAAACAAAACAAAACAATTACCCAGGCATGGTGGCACATACCTATAGTCCCAGCTGCTCCAGAGGGTAACGTGGGAGGATTGCTTGAACCTAGGAGCTGGGGGCTGAAATGAGCTCTGACAGCACCACTCCAGCCTGGGCTGGAGACACAGTCTTTAACCAACCAACAAACAACAAGGCTGGTGTGAGGTGATCCTCCAAGGAAGATAACACAAAATCTCACTGGCTTCCTTTGGATTTAGCCTCAGACCATTCTGGATGGTTGCCTCTGTTATAAAACAGGGATGGGGTGTGTGTGTGTGTGTGTGGGTGTGTGTGTGTGTAGATTTGTGTTGGAGTGTGTGAGTGTATTGGGTGTGTATGTGTGTATGGATGTATGAGAGTGTGTGAGTGTGGGTGGCTATGGGGTGTGTGGGCATGTGTGGGTGTGGGTGTGTGTTGGGTGTGTATGTATGTGTGTATGAGTGTGTGTGTGTTGGGTGTGTATGTATGAGTGTGTGTGAGTGTGTGTGGGTGTGGGTGTGTGTAGGTATGTGTTGGGCATGTGTTGGGTGTGTACGAGTGTGTTTGAGTGTGTGTGGGTGTATGTAGGTGTGTGTTGGGTGTGTATGTGTATATGAGTGTGTGTGTGGGGGGGGGTGTGTAGGTGTGTGTTGGGTGTGTATGGGCGTATGAGTG
>NW_022437039.1:3016862-3051627 GCF_009761245.1 Sapajus apella | reverse complement strand
GTTTGAGTGTGTGTGGGTGTATGTAGGTGTGTGTTGGGTGTGTATGTGTATATGAGTGTGTGTGTGGGGGGGGTGTGTAGGTGTGTGTTGGGTGTGTATGGGCGTATGAGTGTGTTTGAGTGTGTGTGTGTGGGTGTGGGTGTGTGGGTGTGTGTAGGTATGTGTTGTGTGTGTACTGGGTGTGTATGTGTGTATGGGTGTATGAGTGTGTGTGGGTGTGCGTAGGTGTGTGTGTTGGGTATGTATGGGTGTATGAGTGTGTTTGAGTGTGTGTGGGTGTGTGCGGGTATGTGTTGGGTGTGTGTGTGTGTTGGGTGTGTATGTGTGTATGGGTGTATGAGTGTGTTTCAGTGTGTGTGGGTGTGGGTGTGTGTGGCTGTGTGTTGTGTGAGTGTGTTGGGTGTGTATGGGTTTATGAGTGTGTGTGAGTCTGGGTGACCATGGGTGTGCGTGTGTGTTGGGGGGGGTGTTACTAGTCCTTCATTTCTCATAAAGTTCTGTGGGTCTCAACCTCTACCTGGATGACTTAGCACAGATCATTCCCATGACCAGGATAAGCTGCAGATCCCCAGAAGTGACATATGAGTGAGATTATCTTCTCCACCCCCCCAGAGAAATGTAAGGTCAACTCTAGGGCCACCGCCCTTGATTGACTGGAGGTGAAGGGCAGAAGAGCATGGCAGAAGTCTTCTGCCCACACCCACATCCTCAGCACCCACTCTAAGTCGGGGAGCCATTGTTGACTCCACAGCCCACAGTCTCAGTTTCTTGCCCTGAAACCCTATCTCTTGTAGCAACTAACTTTGAACGAAACATTAAAAATTGCCTCCATTTCCTGTGGTATTCCACATTGTTGACCATCTTTCCATGCTAAGTTCTTCTTGCACATTTTCTCATTTTACAGGGAAATCCTCTGCAATTAAGTTCGTATCTTACCATTTAAAGAAAAGCAATTTGAAATCTAGAGAGGTTAAGTAACTCACCAAGGTCACACAGCAGATGCAGGGAAGAGGGAGGATCTAGAACAAGCTGACTTAAAGCCAAAGCAATGTTCTCTATATTGTACTGTACATACTTTCCTACCTGCCAAAGAGCTGCATTTAAGCTGAATTTTACGTTTAAAAAAAAAAAAACCTGAGAAAGGGCAGGGAAAGATAATCTCTCTGAATCACTTAGGTTACAGATCCACAAGGATGTCACTCTGACAGGCACTCCTTGGGATGCAAACTCTGACCTTTAATTCCTCCATCCCACTCACTATCAGGCTGGTCTGGGACATGCTCACAGGGTACCAGGCTGTCTATGTCATGGCAGTCTCTGTCACCCCGGTGCAGGTTCATGCCACCAAGCAGGGTGGCATGAAGCAGGTGATAGCAGATGGCTCTGATCAATGTCACCCTCCTCCCTCTGGGAAGTTAGATGAAGTACTGGTAACCAGACCTAGGACAGGAATTCATCCCAATCAGAGAGCACCTGCCTCCCAAAAGTAAATAAAATTATATTAAAGACAGAAATATTAGAGGCTCTGATAATGTAATCATAAAGTAATCACTTTGAATTAGGATAATGGCTGTGTCCAACTCCTTATTGCATTTATTTTGAATATCACATTCTTTCAACTCTCATTATTTTAATTATGTTCAATTACAGACATTTGCATATGCTTTATCATGGATATTAGTGAGGGGGAAAAGACTTCCCTGAGTTAAATGATGAACAGATATTTCCTATTACATTACACTTGCACCTTCTGAAAATTTGATTTAGTTACAGCCCAAAGAGACGTCCCAAGACAGAATGCGATTGGAATCGGGTCTGAATGTTCTGCCGTGATGCAGGGAGCACATGTATGTAGAGACAGTGACGCAGAAACCAAACTAGACCTGGTAAGGGATTGTGGGCTAGAGCCAGGCAGAGATTTGCAGCTTGGTTTCAGCTGTGTGGCCTCAGAAAAACCAAGTGACCTCTCTGATGTTCAGTCTCTGCACCTAGAGAACTTGTCATACAATTCCCATGTCATAATGTATCTGCAGAGATTATATAAAATGCTACTGAAAAGTGCTTGACTGGGTTTCAGGGTAACAGTAAGGGTTAAAAAAATTACCTATAGTTTTCAATAAATGGTGCTGCTGCAATTGGACATTCATAAGCCAAAAACAAAACAAAGGTAAACCTCAAACTAAACATTACTTAAAAAAAAGGGAGAGGGAGATGGGGTCTTGCTGTGTTGCCTGGGCTGCAGTGCAGTGGCTACTCATAGGAATGATCACAGCACACTACAGCCTTGAACTCCTGGCCTCAAGTGATCCTCTTGCCTCAGCCTCCTGAGGAGCTAGAGAAACAGGCACACGCCCACAGCCCCCTGTGCCTGGCTTATGACTTTTATAACTTAGAATACATCACAAACGTCAGTGTAAAATATAAAACTATAAAATGTTTTGAAAAATATAAACGATGGTGGGGGGCTGGGGGAGGAATAACAGGAGGTAAGGGTATTGGGGAGGGATAGCATCAGGAGAAATACCTAAGGCAGATGATGGGGTGATGGAGGAAGCAAGCCACCACCATGGCACGTGTATGCGTACCTACGTAACAAACCTGCACCGTCTGCTCATGTGCCCCAGAACTTAAAATATAATAAATAAATAAATGAAATTATACACTTGAAAAAATATGTTTTATACATATGAGAAAAAAATATAAAAGAAAATGATGGATCTAGGGCTAGTCAAAGAGCTTGCAGGCAAAAACATGATCCATTTTTAAAAATTGATAAATTGGACCTCATCAAAACAACAAACCTTCGCTCTGCAGAAGATCCTAGCAAGAGGATGAGGAGTCAAGCTGGAGCTGGGGAAAATACTTGTAAACCACATATCCCACAGCAACCAATGAATAACATCCAGGATCTATAAATAACTTTCAAAACTCAGCAATAAACACAAAAGAATCCAATTAGACAGTGTGCAAAATATGTGAACAGGCAGTTCAACGAAAAGCAGAGGCAGATGGTAAATGAGAACATAGGAAGGTGTTCAACATCATTATCCACCGGGGAATGAACTTTAAATGCAAAAGGCATTATCACTGTAAGAAGAGCAAAAACTTAGAAACAACAATAATAATGACAATACCAAAAGCTGGTGAGGATGCAAATAAACGATTGCTCATACACTGCTGGCAGGGATGTAAAACGGCACAGCACTCTAGGAAACGGTTTAATCGTGACTCATAAACTAAATGTCAATTACCACGTGATCCAGGATTTGTGCTCTCGGGCATCTGTCCCAAAGAAAGGAAACTTTATGTTCACCCAAAACCACAGACACAAATGTTTACAGCAACTTTACCCACAGTACCCCAAAACAACCCAGATGTTCTTCAAGTGAATGGTTAAACAAACGGTGTGTATTCACACCATGGAATATTACTCAGCAATGAAAAGGAGTGAAATGTTGATGCATACAGCTTGAGTGAATCTTCAGGAAATTATGCTAAGTGGAAAAAAAAGTCAATTTTAAAACATCGCCTACTATGTGATTCCATGTATATAACATTTTAGAACCAACAACACTTAAGACATAGGCAATGAATCAGTGGTGACATGGGTTAGTAACGGGAGGCAGGGGTGACAGTGAGGTGAAAGTGGTCATGAAAGGGGTACTTAACGGTAACGGAATGTTTCAGTATCTTCAGATACTGTGCTGTAGCCCTACAAAATGTTGACATTGGAAGAAACTGGGTAAAGTGTTCATAGTTTCTAACTAAAACTGCATGTGTATGTACAACTGTCTCAATTAAAATTTTAATAGGCTGGGTGCAGTAGCTCATGCCTATAATCCCAGCACTTTGGGCAGATGAGGCAGGTGGATCACCCGAGGTCAGGAGTTTGAGATCAGCCTGAGCAACTTGGTGAAATCCTGTCTCTGCTAAAAATACAAAAATCAGTTGGGCGTGGTGGTGCATGCCTGTAATCCCAGCTACTTGGGAGGCTGAGGCAGGAGAATCACTCAAACTCCAGAGGCAGAGGCTGCAGTGAGCCAAGATCACACCACTGCACTGTAGCCTGGGTAACAATAGCAAGACTCTATCTCAAAAAACACAACACAAAAGGCTTTCAATAGAAAATAAAGTGCAGCTTCTGGAACCCAAGAAAGCGCTACTGTTTCTATGAATGAAACGTCTCTCCAGGTAGCATACTGGTGGATACTAAATGGATTCCTAAGTTCATATGAAAGTGGCACAGCTTTGCCTCGGCCTCATCCCTCTCAGACGTAAGTGTGATGGCCAAGCCAACCTCGCATGGGTTGTAAAGCACCTGGCCTTCCATGCGTCCCCAGAGGCAGCCAGGTGTTTTATTTTCTCTACCACACCACTGCAGGTCGCTGACAATGCATTGGATTCTTGCTTTTGGGGGCAGCTTGCCTCCAGGTACCAGGTGTGTGCAACTGCCTAGAAGTCACAAACAGCTTCCCAACTGGCAAGGTGGGGGGAGGGTACTACTGGGAATGTCCCAGAAAAGGCAGGCGTTCCCCCTGCCCTGCGGGCTGCTGGGGCCGTCCTGTCTTCTAGCCTTGGAGCTGCCTGCCTGGGTGCGAACTTTCCCTCTGCTATTAGGCTGGTGCAAAAGTAACTGTGGTTTTTGCCTTAACCTTGGCAAAAGCTGCAATTAGTTTTGCACCAACCTAATACCAGCTTGTGTGGCCTTGGGCACATCGCTTCACTCCTCTGTGCCTCACTTCTTCACCTGTAAAATGCGATTCATAACAACAACTATTATTCCTTACAGGATTGTGGAAAGAAGCGACTGAATTAACACAGCCATGGCTGCTTCGGTTTTCGGCCAAGGATGGATGGTATCTATGACAATGGTCCCATAATATTGTAATGGAGTTGTCCTATACAGGTGTACCATTTTTATTCTGACTTTTTACTGTACCTTTTCTAAATTTAGATGTGTTTAGATTCACAAATGTGACCACTGTGTTCCAACTGCCTACAGTATTCAGTAGAGAAAAACGCCATACAAGTTTGTAGCCTGGGAGCAATACGCCAGACCAAACCGTCTAGGTATGCAGGAGGGTATATCATCTAAGTTTACGGGTTTATGTTACATGCAGTCTGTGGGACAGGCATAGTGGTTCACGCCTGTAATCCCAGCACTTTGGGAAGCCTAGGTGGGTGGATCATCTGAGGTCAGGAGTTCGAGACCAGCCTGGCCAACACGGAGAAACCCTGTCTCTACTAAAAATACAAAATTAGACAGGCGTGCTGGTGCATGTATAAGCCCCAATATGGAGAGAGGTAAGGTGTATTTAGGCAGCAGGAAAGAAACAGGGACTTTTATCACTTTTAATCCCAGCTACTTGGGAGACTGAGGCAGGAGAATCACTTGAACCCAGGAGGTGGAGGTTGCGGTGAGTGGAGTTTGCGCCATTGCACTCAAGTCTGGGCAACAAGAGTAAAACTCCGTCTCAAAAATAAAGAAGAAAAGTGCACTCTCTGATGTTCCCACAATGACAAAGTCTCCTAACGATGCATTTCTTTGAATGTGTCTCCATTGTTAAGAGAGGTACACCTGTATAGGTAAAGCACTTAGCCCTGTGCAGACCCATAGTAAGGTAATACCAGAGTGCAATTCTTATTCTCTCTTAAGACTGTTCCAAGGGTTAGAGAAGTAATTCCTGCCACTGAGACCTTTCACTTAGCAGCTGCCATGCAGAGAACGCTCAGGACGTGACAGTTCACTAGGATAACTACGGCTGGATAATAATTTGATAAATTAATGGATGTGTTCCTCTGCTCCCTGCAGTTTTCCTTCTTTGCTTCCTCTATTCAAGTAGCCTGTTGCTTTGGAAAAGTCAGTTACTGCAAAGACTTTCTCACCTGTCCTTTGTCTCTAAAAGCATAAGCCCCAATGTGGAGAGAGGTAATGTGTATCTAGGCAGCAGGAAAGAAATAGGGACTTTTGTAGCTTCTGACTCTATGAGAAGAGGAGGAGAAGGTGAAGAGGGAGGGAGAAAGAGAGAAGAAGGGGGAGGAGGAGGAAGAAGAAGAGGAAGAAGAAGGAAAAGAAGAAGGGGAAAGAAGAAGAAGAGAAGGAAGGAAGGGAGGGAGGGAAAAAGGGAAGGAAGGGAGGAAAGGAGGGAGGAAGGGAAGGAGGGAGGGAGGGAGGGAGGGAGAGAGGGAAGGAAGGGAGGAAAGGAGGGAGGAAGGGAAGAAGGGATGGAGGGAGGGAAGGAAGGGAGGGAATGAGGAAGGGAGGGAGGGAGAGAGGGAGGGAGGAAGTATTGCCTTGAACAGCCAGACCTGACATCCCCCATGGCCTGGCCTTGTTAAGAATCACTGTTCAGAATACTCATGACTCCAGGAGTGGAAGACGCAATCAAATTCAATCTATTTCCAACTTGATGCTCTCTTGGGTGTGAGGAAGCCCCAAGCAGGATGCAGGTTGAGTTGCAGAATAACAATGAGGGTCAGAAATGAATTTGCTTAGGAAAAGCAAAGACCACACTTCCTGAGCACCTGAGCACCATCCTCCTGCCCAGGGTGCTCACATTTCCTGCACCATGGAGTGGTCATCCCAGAACTGGACTACGGGGCTTCCCCCCGACCACCCCACCACAGCGGTCTCTTCACTCAAAGGGTCTAGGAGGCAGTGCCAGGGCCCCAGCCCTTATCTCCTTTCCTTCACACACTCCTTGGGAGACCGATAAAGCACTATTCAGTGACAAAACCAGATTTGTCCGCGGAGAAGCTCCACGACTAAGTGGAAGTGCAGGAGCTGTCAGGGAATATTTTTTTCTCCCCACCCACTAAGGTTTTAAAACGACTGAAATGCCACCCTCCCTAATTACCCAATTCAGTGGCGCACACAATGGATCTGCCACTTTCTGAGGATTTCTGACATCCCTAATTCCCCATGGCCTCTCAGCTCTGACAGGAGGCATCTGGGGTAATGGGGGGCAGGGACGCAGAGCTCGGAGAATGGGGGAAGTTAATTGGAGAGCAAGGGATGCAGGTGAGATGTGAAGTCACACTCCCTCTTGAGTCAGAGCTGCAGACATCAGATGGGATGGCTTAGAGGTGGTCTGTGTGACCCTCTTACCTGTCGGAGGAAGAAATTGAGGCAAAGAGGGAGTGGGAACTGGACATTGGACCACCTGGGACTATGATCCAAGCATTCATGTACTCACCCAGTCACTCACTCATGAATCATTAAAAGCATGCATCTGCCAGACACAGCTCCATCTTGAGACATAACAGATTTAACAATGAACACAGCAAAGTCCCCACATTCCCAGTACTGCCATTCTAGTAGAGAGAAATGGAAAGTAAACATCCATTTCTAATAAGTTCTATAAGGAAAACAAAGCACAGTAAGGAGAAAGAGAGATGAAAGGGGGGCTGCTTATTAGTCAAGATGATCAGAAATGTCCTCAGTGGCAAGATGAGATTTCAGCAGGATCTCACTTGAAGAAAATGGACAGAGCCATGTGGATGAGCATTCTAGGTATGAGGGGGCTTTTTTGAAATATCATGTACAGGCAGGCACAGTGGCTCACGCCTGTAATCCCAGCACTTTGGGAGGCTGGGGTGGGTGGATCACCTGAGGTCAGGAGTTCAAGTCAGCCTGGTCAACATGGCAAAACTTCGTCTCTATTAAAAAGTACAAAAATTAGCTAGGTGTGGTGGGAGTGCCTGTAATCCTAGCTACTTGGGAGGCTGAGGAAGAGAGAATTGCTTGAACCTGGGAGGCAGAGGATGCAGTGAGCTGAGATCATGTCACTGTACTCCACTCTGGGCAAAAGAATGAGGCAAATAATAGTATAAATAAATAAATAACCATTTGCAAAGGCCCCATGGTGTGAACATCCCTGGATTATTCCAGAAACAACTCAGTGGCCAACATGGCTGATTCTCAGCGTGCTTGGGTGAAGGGGCGCAGTCAGAGGGGGCAATGGGACCACACGCCACAGAAGCTGACAAGCCAATATAAGGCTCCTGGCTTTGTGCTCCATTAGATGGCAACTGCTGGGTCTGGAGCAGAGACATGGCCTGGCCTTTTGACAGACTCCTCAATCTGCACACAGACTCCTTGGCTAACAGAAACACCCTTTAGATAGGGGTTTTCATTCTCGGCACCACTGACCTTTGGGATTGCCTAGTTCTTTGTAGGGAGGGGGCTGTCCTATAAACTGTGGGATATTTGGCAGCCTCCCTGGCCTCCACCCACTACACACAAGTAGCAGCTCCCTGATTCTGACAACCAAAAATATTGTATGTGCATTGTCAAATGCCCATTCAGGGGAATCTACTTGAGGACCACTGTTTTAAAACATCATAGTGGCTCACGCCTATAATCCCAGTAGTTTGGGAGGCTGAGGCAGGTGGATCACTTGAGGTCAGGAGTTCGAGACCAGACTGGCCCATATGGTGAAACACCATCTCTACTAAAAATATAAAAATTAGTTCAGCCTGGTAGTGGGCACTTGTAATCCCAGCTTCTCATTGGGCTGAAGCAGGAGAATCACCCCAGCCTGGGAGGTGGGAGGCTGCAGTGAGTTGAGATGGCGCCACTTCACTCCAGCCTGGGTGACACAGTGAGACTCCATCTCAAAAATCAAATAATCAAATCAAATAAAAATAAAACATCACACAATTTCAAGAGGAAAGAAATAATCGAGTCCAATAGTTTTTCATGCCTCGTTAAACATTAGCATTACCTGGGAAGTTTTTTTCCAAATACAGATGCCAGAGCATCACTGCAGACCCACAGAACCAGTGTCCCCAAGGCTTAGGGTTCTAGCACCTGTGTAGACACCAGCTCTCCGTAAGTACCCCAAAGATCCAGCCCAGCCCTTCTCCAATCTCTGTCTCGCCTGTTGACCATTCACATTGCTGCTGTAAAGGCACAGTGCCTGTACTGTGATTCAGTCATATGTTTCCCTAAATCAGCCTACTTCTTTTACTTATGGATGCTAAAAAGGGAAATTTGTATCAGTAGCTCCCAAACTGATGGAAAAGGTGTAGGAACCACTGATCATCCTGTCAACAGGAACGTAGCCTGGGGTGGAATCTGATTCTCATTTCCAGTGAGCTCCCAGGGAGGCTACGGGTTTGCAGTTTGCACTCTGACTCCTGAAACTCCACATCACTGCCAGAAACGGAAACCCAACTTGTAGAACACAGAAGGTAGTTACAAAAATCAGGCCCAGTGTAAACAAACCCATGTGAAATTGCAGCGAGACATGGTTGCCCGACAAAGCGTCTGAGCCTGAGGTCTGCTTCCTCTGGTGGTAGAAGGAGACATTAAAAGGATTTAAGATGTATTAAACACACACATTCACATGCACACACACACCTACCTGCTATTTTCTCTTTCAGGCCACCAGAAGCACTAAGAGGAAAACAAACTTTCTCATGGTATTAATTAATGTTATCTAATGCTAGGTCTGTGTCTTATCTAAAATTATCACAAATACCTTCCAAAGTCACCTTGCAGGGGCCTCAACTCTGGGAAATACTCATGAAGTCCAGTTTTCTCTACTTAACTTCTGAGGATGCGGGGGATCACTGTTGATTGCCCCACAGGGAGCCGATAAAAACTGTGAACAGCTTCGGGTCTGCCGTCTGCCCAGCGCCAGACTGAGAACCCGGCCTCCTGCAGCATCCTGAGATACCGTGAAGCTCCCCACCCTACTGATACCGTCTCCTCTGATCCCACAATGACCAGTCCCACCTGCCTGGGAGGTCATTACCAACTGCACTGTTCACCTCCTGCTCGCTCTGCAAGCTGTGGCCTGGTCACAAGATCCTGCTAGAGGGAAAATAGCCGATTTGGAGAGGGCAATCACTTCGCCTAGGGAGATGCAAACAGTGGTCGGAGGCATTAAAGCATTTTAACACTTGACCTTTATGTCCCAAGCTAAATAAACAGAATTGTTTATCATGGTTAGGACTGCAGTTTCCTGCCTTCCAGAGAATGAACGGTTGTTGGCAGAAAGGAGCCAAAGTTCCTAGACAGAAGGAGGAGGGTGGAGCTGACGGGAACTCTTTTCAGGAGCCCTTTGATCAAATTCCTTAAAACAGCAGTTTCCGCAGGTAAGAGTCTGGGCTCTGGTGTCAGACCGCCTAGGTTCAAATCCCAGCTCTGCCACTTGCTGCCTCTGTCACTGACCAAGGGGAAGTAATTTAACCTCCTGTACCTTAACTGCACTTTAACTTCTACATGGTGAAACTTAACGGCAAGAATGTGAGAATTACACAGGAGTAATACACATAAACTATCCTCACACAGTAAATGCTCAGTGAATTAGTTATTCTGGTGTTAAGCCGCTTCACAGTCACTAATCACATTGAATGAATGTTTTCTCTCTTGAGATAAAAAGAAGGAAATAAAATAACAAATTTTGACTGTTGGCTGTGGTTGTCAAGGGGGCTACATTATAATCTAAGCATACCATTCATTCCCAGAAACATACATTTCACATCACTGCAACAAATGATACATCTCATGTTTATCAGATCAAGAAAAAAAAATCCTCCATTCCAGAAATGTGCTAGGGTTTACTACAACTGCAAGAACCAAGCGAGCAGGGACATCCCTGGAGCTCGCCTCAGACGGGTAAGGGACTTTTAACAGGAATCTTCCATGCCAATCATTTCTGCCCCAAGAGAAAACAATTGTTCCTTTCCTTTTCTTTTCTTTTCTTTTCTTTTTTTTTTTGGTTTGAGACAGAGTCTCATTCTGTCACCCAGGCTGGAGTGCAGTGGTGTGATCTCAACTCACTGCAACCTCCACCTCCCAAGTTCAAGCGATTTTACTGCATCAGCCTCCCAAGTAGCTGGGACCACAGGCATGTGCCACCACACTCAGCTAATTTTTTTTTTTTGAGACGGAATTTCACTCTTGTTGCCCAGGCTGGAGTGCAATGGCGCGATCTCGTCTCATTGCAACCTCCCCTCCTGGGTTCAGGCAATTCTCCTGTCTCAGCCTCCTGAGTAGCTGGGACTACAGGCACGCGTCACCATGCCCAGCTAATTTTTTTTTTTTTTGTATTTTTGGTAGAGACAGGGTTTCACCATGTTGACCAGGATGGTCTCGATCTCTCGACCTCGTGATCCACCTGCCTCCGCCTCCCAAAGTGCTGGGATTACAGACGTGAGCCACCGCGCCTGGCCCACACCCATCTAATTTTTAGTAAAGACGAGGTTTCGCCATGTTAGCCAGGATAGGCTCCATCTCTTGACCTTGTGGTCCACCCACCTCGGCCTCTGAAAGTGCTGGAACTACAGGTGCGAGCCAGGCACCTGGCCAGTTGATCCTTTTAAAGCACATTCATTCCCATTTTCAGTTAAACCACTGTCCATGGTTCTTCAAAAGTGGAGGAGAGGGCAAGAGGGGCCTAGACCTAGTAACTTTCTTAGCACTGTAACTTGTTAACTTAGTAACAAAGAATAGAACATGAAAAGGGAAACACAGTGGATTCACAGCGGAAAAGCTGGCTGCCACCCCGTCAGCCACATGACTGAAGTGGGTGCCATGATGAACAGTGCTGGGGGTGTAGCCTTCGGTATGATATGATGAGAAGAGCATGTCACTTTTGCAACATTCTTCCCCATGACCCCAAACTCCAGGCTAATCATGAGAAACACATCAGCCAACACAGACTGCGTGAACAGGATACCAGACTGGTGCCCTTCAACACTGTTAAAGTAGTTTTTTTAAAAAAAGGCTTTCAGACTCTGTGACTTTTTCACAGAACAGAGGAGGTTAGGGAAAGGAGACAACAAAATGCAATGTGGAACTTGGAACTGGATTCGGAATCGAAACAGGTCATTAATGGAAAAACTACTGAAATCTGAATACAGCGTGGTCTTAATGGTAATGCAGCAATGCTGGTCCGGTCTAACCACATACCTGTTGATGGATGACGTTAACAGTGGGGAAAACCACATGTAGGATACATGGCAACTCTCTCTATTAACCTGGAAACATTTCTGTAAATCCAAAATTATCCCCAAATTCAAAGCTTAATTTTTTTTGACATTTTAAATTTAATATTATTATTATTATTATTCTTAGAAATGGGGCCTTGCTCTGTTGCCCAGGCTGGAGTGCAGCAGGATAATCATAGCTCACTGTAGCCTCCAATTCCAGGACTCAAGTGATCCTCCCACCTCAGCCTCCTGAATAGTTGGGACTATAGGCATGTGCCACCACATCTGGATTTTCTTTTCTTTTTTATTTTTATTTTTGTGAAGAGACAAGGTTCTCCCTAGGATGCCCAGCCTGGTCTTGAACTCCTGGCCTACAAGTGATCCTCCCACTTCGAAAAGCTTACTTTACAAAATTGGGGGTGGGGTACTATCCGTAGCTGCTCACAGGGGAGAAAGAGGAAGAATGCACACAAAGTAGGAACTGAAGCCAGCAAGGCAATGTCTGGATATCATGGAATATCAATTTCAGCAGAGAATAAAGGAACAGTCAAAAACTGTCTAAGCCTGTGATGTTCATAAATTTCTACTCAAAAAGCCAAAGAAGGATTTTTGAGTAGAAAGCCTAGAGAAGGGAGCCACCCTGATGGTGCTGTCTGTTAATCAGATCAGTACAGTGGGGCAGCTGCCTGCCTGACAGCTGCCTGTTAGCTGGAGGTCCTGCCTGACCTTCTGTATCTTTGGATTGGGGCACTCTTCTAACTTTCCTTGCAGTTCAAAATGGACAGCTGAATCTATTTCCCAATCAGCAGTTGGTTTTCTCTTCTCCATTGGTGTTCTCCCCTCTCATAATAAGCAGCAGCCTTGCAGTTGTTCCCAGAAGCTGGAGGCTGTTTCCAGGGCCAAAGGTGAGCTTATAGTCACCTGGTTTCCATGGAAACTGAAGCATCACCAAGCTCTCTCCAGAGCAACTTGGCAAGGCCCCGAGTATGTGTCTCTCCATTTCAAACTAATCTCCCCCTTACCGCATGCACAGGTTTCCCTGGAGGAGTATTACCAGTGATCACAGGGATACACAGCTCCCGCACGGACCACAGAGGGCAGCGAGGGGTCTCTGGAGAGACTCTGCATCATAGGCTGGCCTGTGAAAGCCCACGAAGGCCTCCAGCATTCTCCCGAGATACAGACTTCGTCCAGGGTCCTGGGGCAGGCAGAGGGTGGTGAGAAGCCATCATCAACCATTTTTCCAAAATCACTGAGTTTTGGAAGGAGCAGCAACCTCGGCCCTGCCTACACAATATAGCTACAGAGATGCATGGCCCAGTCTAGTGGTTTCTAGAGTTTAGCTTAGTAGAAAATCACCTGGAAGACTTGTCACCATGCAGATTCCTGGGCTCTGAGATGAAAGATTCTGACATACTGTGTCTGTGATGTGTATTTCTACTCATCCGCTCCCCAGGTTGCCAGGGTCCAATCCGCAGACCCTGGCTTGCACAATGGATGAATAACATACACTGACACAGATATTTTGCCTGTCAGTCCAGCTAAGGGTCTGAGCCACTCACCAAAACTGAGAAGGGTTAGTAAAGAGTCAGCAGCCACATCTAATCAAAGGTTGGTCTTAAGATCACATGAGTAAACAAGCTATTTAGATAAACTCCTCTACATTCCTATATATCTACTCTAATCTCTTCAGATAATTCAGTTGCTTTCAGCCCATCCTTTTACCAAAGCTATGCAACCCCCTCCAAACCTGCCTTCCAAGAAGGTTTGTGACTATATCTTGTAACTATCTTTATAACTTTTCCTCTAAAATTTTTCCCAGCACCTTGACTCAACTCACACATCAGGTAATGCTGGGACAGGAGTATCAAAGGTCATACTTTGAGAAGTACAAGTGCAAGAGGAAAAAAGAGAGAAAACAGTACTTCTTCCCTTATTCCACATCCAATTTGCTTTATCACCTTTAGCAAGCCCCAATTAATTGATTGACTGATTGATTGATTAACTTTTGCTTTGTTGCCCAGACTAAAGTGCAGTGGCATGACCTTGGCTCACTGCAACCTCTGCTTCCCAATTCAAGTCATTCTCCTGTCTCAGCCTCCCAAGTAGCTGGGATTACAGGCAAGTGCCCCCACATCCAGCTAATTTTTGTATTTTTAGTAGAGATGGGGTTTCACCATGTTGGTCAGGATGGTCTCCAACACCTGACCTCAAGTGATCTGCCCACCTCAGTCTCCCAAAGTCCTGGGATTGCAGGTGTGAGTCACTGTGCCTGGCCTCAAATATTGTTTTCAAGGCTGCCAGGATAGAAGCAGTGATGTTCCTTAAAATATCTTAGAATTCCTAAGGGAATTAGACAGCCCTGGAATCTCTTTCCTAATGTTATTCTAAGGAACATCACTCTCTTTACCAGGCCACTCTAGAACAAAAGGGGTTCTAAAGGCCAAGTAGTTTGCTGATGAGTGTTTATTCCAGCCTTACCTATGACACACATACTGTAGCATTTTGGAGACTAAGTCCTGCCATAAATGAGTCTGTGACTTTTTCATCCTGATGTTTTCCTAACTCATGTGCTCACAGACCTCTGTTGTTGCTCCTGTTGTTTTCTTGCAGGCTACTTGCTACTAACCAAGTCCTGGGATACCCAAATGGGTAAGTGGTGGGCTAGAAGACACTAATGCATTTTTTAAAATTTTGAGACTGTGTCTTGCCCTGTCGCCCAGGCTAAGTGCAATGGTACAATCTCAGCTCAATGCAACCTCCACCTCTCGGATTCAAGTGATTCTGGTGCCTCAGCCTCCTGAGTAGCTGGAATTACAGGTACACACCAAAACAACCTGGGTAATTTTTGTATTATTAGTGACATGAGGTTTCACCACGTTGGCCAAGCTGGTCTTGAACTCCTGGACCTCAAGAGATCTGCCCAACCTGGTCTCCCAAAGTGCTGGGATTACAGGTGCGAGCCACCACACTCGGCCTGATAGTAATAAATATAATTTTGACTGAGTTATCACTTTATGTCGAGTGTTTGCCATTCACTGTCTCATTGAATTATAAAACTGCTCTACCCAAAGCAGCACAACCCGCAAACTGCAGAACCTCAGCTCCAACCTAAGCATTCTGACACTGAACTTAAATTATGCTTGGAGCTTCTCAAACACTGGCAAGAGCAGAGAACTGTGACACAAAGGCCTTGACTCCAGAACTGATCACAGATAAAGTAACTTTCTGGACACAGGAAAGATGAATAGACTGCTTCCGGAAAAACAAACAGCGCCTGTGAACACAGCTTAGAAAGGGGAAAAATCTGGACCCTGAGGTTTCGAGAGCCAAGCAAAAGTAAACCATAAGTATATAAAGAAAGCTCAACTTTTGGAGTTATAAACACACTCAGCTTTTCCCTTCCCTATCAGATGAGCTTTTGAGTAATGCAGGAGCCAGGCACCCAGCTCTGTGATATATTACATTAATGCATTATCAGAAGCAGCTGTTGCTCTAATGATATGGAGGAAGGCTGCAGAGCTCGGGTGATGTATTGCTCCCACGGACTGTAGTGGGGGAACGAGGCAGATCCCGTGCAGGATAGCGACAGGGCGAGAAAGTCGAAATCTATTTATCAGGGCCGTCCCAAGCCGGTATCAGGAAAGAGGAGTTGGCTAGGCTGTTGGAATTTATCAACATAATTATGTGCCATGATTTATTAAGTACTAAGCGACAAAGGCATCAAAGGCACTTTTGTTGTTGTTTTGACTTATTTTTTAAAAAAGAAGGAAAGACAACATTTTAAAGAGTTTTGGTTTTTTAACTTTTAAACCTCCTCGAAACAAATACGACTAACGGAATCCTTAAACTAAAGATATAATGTAGGTGGGGGACAGATTCCTTTTTATTTTATTGATGGATTAACTGAGGCAGAGTTTCGCTCTGTCACCCAGAGTGTAGTGCAGTGGCACAATCTCAGCTCACTCCAACCTCCACCTCTTGGTTTAAGTGATTCTCCTGACTCAGCCTCCAGAGTAGCTGGGATTAAATTAGCTGCCACCACGTCCAGCTAATTTTTGGTATTTTTAGTAGAGACGGGGTTTTACCATGTTGGTCAGGCTGTTCTTGAACTCCTGACCTCAGGTGATCCACCTTCCTCGGCCTCCCAATGTGCTGGGATTACAGACGTGAGCCACCGCGCCCAGCCCAGATCTGTTTTAATCAAGTATGTTTCTCTCTGTGATGGCAAATAAACCTTTACCAAATTATTCATGAAAATTCTACCTCTCTTGGCAGTTCCAAATGCAACAGGAACAGCTGAAGCAGTTTAGGGCTAAACTGAACTGGATCTGGCATTACCTGCTGTACATCACAGGTGGAAGAACAGCCATCGAGAGAACCACGGTTAGGAATGTATGCTATTCTCACTAGGCTGAGCTCTCTACATTCATTATTGCATTTCATATGTATTAGAATCCTTCCATGTAGATACTAGTATCATCCCTATTTTACAAATGAGGAATTTAGGCTTTAGGATGTTAATTTAATCATGGTTTCCTAGTGAGCAGGTGAGCTGAAAATGAAAATTCAGGTCTGCGCGATGCCAGAACCCATTCGGTAGGCATTTTCTGAGCCCTACTAAGTGCAAGGTACAGGAGATTCATCATGGTTAAGTTTGGATAAGCCCCAAGTATGTGGAACATAACTTTAGCAGAAGAGACAGATCCTTGTCCGTGCTCCAAACGAATGAATGAACAAAAAGCAAACAGCTATATGCACAAAATGGCAAGACACACAAACTATGATGAGAAAAATAGCAGGTTGGTGAAGACTGGTCAGGGGCTAGAGTTCATTTGTGATATAGAACTAATTGCTCCTAACCATCAAAGACGTATGTGGTTTCAATCAATGTATACATCATATCTTAGAGTCTGTTCATATTTTCCAATGCCCCCTTCTTTCATGAACATCTCTAATAATTACAAGTCCAGTTCTCTCTACCACTCCTAAATACAGATACCACATTTACCAATATCATAAGGCAGAAAAGAATATTTTTAGCCATGTCTCTTTACAGGAGGTGGTCAACCAACTTTTTTTCTATTTTAGAGATGGAATCTCGCTCTGTCACCCAGGCTGGGGTACGGTGGCGTGATCTCAGCTTACTGCAATCTCTGCCTCCCAGGTTCTAGCAATTCTCCTGCCTCGGTCTCCCAAGTAGCTGGGATTACAGGCACACACTGCCACACCCAGCTAATTTTTTGTATTTTATTAGAGAGGGGGTTTCACTGTGTTGCCCCGGCTGGACTTGAACTCCTGAGCTCAGGCAATCCACGTGCCTTGGCCTCCCAAAGTGCTAGGATTTCAACTGACTTTTTAATCCCTGCCACACACCTTGGGTACATCTCAGGGCAGCTGAAATGTTTAAGACCCTGCCAGGGAGGCATGTTTCATCCATTCTCACACTTTCTGTTGCTATACGGGACTCAGCAGGAATGATGAGTCATGAAAAGTCTTGTTTTTGTCTGTGTGAGAGCTGGCGAAATCATACCTTGCACAAAATTACTTTAAGCATTCAAAGCTGATCTTCAAGAAAAGATTTGCTTCCCCTGCTACTCAGGAAGCCAAAGAGCCAAGGGTATGTGGTTCCCAGGAAGCTGACAAACAGACAGGAGATCCTCTGGAGTGGAAAGGGTGAGAATCATGTGTAGCTTCCATAGGAGATGGCCACAGCAGCAGCATGAGGCAGGCAGGTCCTGAGCCACCATAAGGTGAAATAATGAATAGGACACGCTCCCACCTCCTGGTCCACTACCCACCTGAAGCTCCCCTGATTGCCTGCAACCAATTATTCCAGATGCATATCTCATCCAGCTTTCTCATCACAGAGTTACTCTTAGCTAAGGGGTTAGCCATAAGGGCTAATACCCATTGCCTTTCCCAGAAGCATTCTCATTTTAAGAGAGGACGCTGGAGGCCGGGCGCAGTGGCTCAAGCCTGTAGTCCCAGCACCGTGGGAGGCCGAGGCGGGTGGATCACGAGGTCAAGAGATCGAGACCATCCTGGTCAACAAGGTGAAACCCCGTCTCTACTAAAAATACAAAAAATTAGCTGGGCATGGTGGCGCGTGCCTGTAATCCCAGCTACTCAGGAGGCTGAGGCAGGAGAATTGCCTGAACCCAGGAGGCAGAGGTTGCGGTGAGCCGAGATCGCGCCATTGCACTCCAGCCTGCGTAACAAGAGCGAAACTCCGGCCCAAAAAAAAAAAAAAAAAAGAGAGAGAGGACGCTGGAATACTTGATGGAGTGAATGATGGATTTTCAGGCACTCAACAGATAATGAGAGGCTTCTTTCAAAACAGAGGAACCTGTCCATCACCATGCATATCATGCACTATTGATGGTCAGTGACATTGTCTAGTTGTAAAGTGGATTCTGGAATTCATTTTCCATGTGTAGTCTATGGAAAGAATATTTATTCTAGGAATCCACTTAGCAACTATGTTAGTCAAGGTTCTCCAGAGGATCAGAACAGACAGGGAGGGTGTGTGTGTTTGTGCGCGTGCGTGTGTGTGTGTGTGCGTGTGTGCATGTATGCGTGCGTGTGTGTGTGTATTTAGCATAGAGAATTGGCTCACACAATTATGGAGGCCAAGAAGCTCCAAGATCTGCAGAGTGAGTCAGCAAGGTGGAGTTCCAGGGGAATGAATGGTGTTGTTCCATCTGAAAACAGCAGTCCTAGAGACCCAGAAAGAGCAGACGTTTTGGTTTGAGTCTGAAGGAAGGAAAAAGAACATGTCCCAGTTTGAAGTCAGGCAGTCAGAAGGAATTGTCTGATGCAGGGGAGGTCAGCCTTTCTGCTCTATTCAGGCCTTTCACTGATTGGATGAGGCCCACCCACATTACATGGAGCCATCTGCTTTATTCAGTCTACTGATATAAATGCTAATCTCATCCAAAACACCCTCACAGAAGCATGCAGAATATATTTGACCAAATATCTAGGCACCCCATGGCCTAGTCAACAAGACACATAAAATTAACCATCATGGCAACGTAACAATAACAAAATAATAACAACAACATAACAATAACAAAATAAGTAATCAATGCAGACTGGTCCTTCATGGCCTTCATATATGCCTTTTCTGATTCTGACCTAGGGTAGCCATCACTATCCCCGTTTTACTGCTAAGGGAACTCTGGCTTAAATAAGTGATTAAATAACTTACCCAAGACCACTAGAGCTAATGCCTTAGCAGCATTCTAACTTACCATGCTGTTCTAACTATTTTCCCTTCTTAAACGCAGTAAGTCTGTATCACAAAAATAAAATGAACACCCCAAATGACAGATAATTTACCCTTGAGGGGAAAAAGAAAACCCAAATCCAGATTTAGGGTCCCCAAACCCAGCACATCTTACTTTCCCACTGTCACACCTTCTCTCTATGCACCCCAGGGCTTCCTTCTCTTGAGGATAACTTCCAGACATGACGTCAATTCCCGTCACATGACAAGGACTGCTATGGGAGCCTGAACTGATCTGGCTCAGAATCAGCTCAGAAATACATCATCGCCACCGTGATATAAATTTCTTGAGGCAAAATAATTGGTGAGTCTGGTTCATGGCTCTATCCCCAGAGCCATTACAGTGTCTAGCACATAGTAGGTCCTCAATAAATGTGTTGACAGATGGACACCTGGACAAGGGAGGTAGAAAGATAAAGGTCTAAAGGGGACAGGAACACTGTTGTGTCAGCTCCCATACAGAGCATCCTCTGGTATGGACACATAGCAAGTCAGGATAGAGATGTCTCCTTGTGGAATGAGATGGTTCAGGAAAAACATCTGGGTATAAAACATTTTGGGATATGTGCTGTAGGGTGCACATGCTTGACAACAGTCACTGTACTTGAATATTATGGTCCAGCCAGCTCTAAGAGACAATGAGAAATGAATACCTGGCAATGTGCACGTTGACTCAAGGCATATTTTGCTGTGCAGTGAAAATATGGCCATAGAGCCATATACTTCAACATTTTGACGTCAGTGTCATTTCAGTCCATTTCACAGGTTCCTTTAACTAAAAGAAAAGAAAAAGAAAAAGCTCCATATTCATGACCCAGGTCCAAGTCTTGCCTCTTTTTCATGGCAGTCTGGCAGGTGCTACTGTGACCTGGCTGGTCCATAGTCTGTCTTCTTTACAGACTGCACAATCACTCAGGGTCAAGGTTTCTATCTTATTTTTATTTGAGCAGCTCATTGGTTGAAATCGGAAACGTGATTGGTGTTCATTCTGGGTTAAAAACTAGAGAATATTCCTTATGTGTAGTAGAAACATGCCACCATAGTCAAGAGAGAAGCCTGCCTTGGTTTTAATCCCAGAAAACTGACAACAAGGAAGCCACTCACCCTCTGGGGTTTCAAATCCCCATCAGAAACATGTGTTTAATATTGAGAATGCTGGAAGACTGATGGCTGCACAGTCTGATTCTTCCAAAATCCCTACATTAAAAATAGAGTAACCAGAACAAAATCAGTAAATAGACCACATCCATGAGAAACAATGAAGTTGAAGTGTGTACATGAATGTCAAGATGTAAGTGGACAGGGACCAACCATCCACATCCCGAGACTCCTGTGCTGCCCTCCTGTATGTCATAGGAAGCAGAAAGAAACCTCAGGTCACGTGGCAGACTCAACAAAAGGAGATGCCCCGTGTGACCAACAGGCAGTTGCAGCGATGTATACAGTGCCAACCTGAAGACAGCAGCTGAAGTGGGAAAAGTATTTCCCAACTCAACAGTGGCTGAGCACAGTATACCCCAGGGAGCTATGAAGCAACAAATGTGGCCAACTCCTTGCCAACTTCCAAACTCCAAGACTCCAAACTCTCCTTGCAAACTCCCAAACTCAACTAATCAGTCAAAGCAGCTTGGAGGACCATCCGCACTGAGAAGATACTGCTGGAAGTAAGCAGAGAAAGAAAAAAAGCAAGAAAGTCTAGATAAAAGTGATAGGGGTGAGGAGCTGGGGGACAGACATCACAGATAGCAAGGCACAATTTTTAAAAACTACATGAAAAAAATAAAAAGCAAAAACAACAAAAGAGGGAGCTCTGTGAAGTTAGATAAGATACCTAGGATTTCAGGAAATATAATGTCACCTAAAAATGAACAACCGAGGCTGGGTGCAGTGGCTTACACCTATAATCCTAGCACTTTGGGAGGCTGAGGCGGCAGATCATGAGGATGGAGTTTGAGACCTGCCTGGCCAACACAGTGAAACCCTGTTTCTACTAAAGACTAAAAACCCTGTCTCTACCAAATATACAAAAAAACAATTAGCTAAGTGTGGTAGTGGGCGCCTGTAATCCCACCAACTTGGGAGGCTGAGGCAGGAGTATCGCTTCAACCTGGAAGATGGAGGCTGCAATGAGCTGAGGTTGCGCCACTGCACTCCAGCCTGGGTGACAGCGTGAGATTCCATCTCAAAAAATAAAAATAAAAAAGAACAACCAAAAAGAATCACAGGCATACCTCATAAAATTTATTATGAAAGAAGAAAGGTTAAGGAGCAGACTAAAATCTCTATGGGTAACAAAAGCATGCCAGAGAGGCATTGTCAAAAATATGATCAGTGCCACAATTCTGTTTCAAAACACGCCAACGGGCACTGAGAAAGGG
Organism: Sapajus apella; assembly: GCF_009761245.1. NCBI lineage: Eukaryota > Metazoa > Chordata > Mammalia > Primates > Cebidae > Sapajus > Sapajus apella. The sequence goes on along the minus strand of NW_022437039.1, from coordinate 3,030,015 downwards.
ATACAAAATATGGAAAACAACACAAATCAGAATTAGAAAGGCTTAGAAATGAGCTGACAGAGTTTAAGAGAAATAAAAGAAAACAATCATTTTAATAACCAAGAACAAACGAGAAAAACATAAGAGCAAATCCATATGAAAACTAAAAGAGAAACGGGGGAGGGGGGACGTAAATAGTCCTCTCAGAAAAGGTGAATTTTATGGTGTGTTAATCAAGCTGTTAAAAGGGGGGAAAATAAGAAGATTCAAGAGTATGTGGCGCATTTTAAAGACAGGTAAGATAGACATAAGAGAGTCCTTGAAAAAGAAAAATAAACAAGAGCAAAGAACAAATTCTAAAAATTCTATTTCAAAGAGACTTCCCCCCCAAAAAAACATTTTAAAAAATTAATAAAATCACACATTTAAAAAACCAAACAGTATACCTGCAAATACCATCCTCAAGTGGCCAGTGTCAAGGATATGTTGTAAATTACTAGACATTAGAAAAAAGAAAAAAATCTTCAGGCAGCTTGATTAAAAAAAAAAAAAAAAAAACCTGTGATTTACAAGGAAAAGAAAATTAGGTTTTTGTCATGCAGCTTGACAGAATCACCGTAGGCCTGAAGAAAAGGAAATAATAATATTTAAAATATTTAAATAAAGTGAGCCGTCTGTTCTATACCCAACAGAAGTGACCTACACACAGAAAGGATATAAACTGTAAACAACATGAAATAACACAGGCAAGAGAATCCTCATGGATCCTCCCCTAAAAATGCATTGGAAAGGCTGGGCGCAGTAGCTCACGCCGATAATCCCAGCACTTTAGGAGGCTGAGGCAGGAGGATTACTTGATGTCAGGAGTTTGAAACCAACCTGACCAACATGGTGAAACCTTGTCTCTACTAAAAATACAAAAATTAACTGGGCATGGTAGCACATGCCTGTAACCCCAGCTACTCAGGAGGCCGAGGCAGGAGAATCGCTTAAACCCAAGAGTCAAAAGTTGCAGTGAGCTGAGATTGTGCCACTGTATTCCAACTTGGGTGACAGAGCAAGACTCTGTCTAAATCAAATAAAAGTATTGGAGAATGAGCTGTATACCGTCAACATGTTCAGACAGATGTAGGCGTCAGGATGGTTATTTGTAGAACTAAGACTATCTGAGGGTTTATAAAGCAAAATAATCACAGGTAACATCTATATGATCTCATAGGAGAGATACAGTACAACCATGAAAAACAGAGGAATGATAGGGATACCATATGCAAAGCAACAACAAAAAACCCAGTCCCCAAAGCAAAATACCCCTGCTTTCAGATATCCTAACTGATGGCAGAAATAACTGATGGTAGTCTGAGCATTATAATTCTGTGAGACTGTGGTGTATATATTGTTGAACCAATTAAATAATTTGGAAATAGCCTAATTATACTATTGTGTAATAGTGTCCTTTACAAGCAGGATTCTTAGGGGGAAGAAAAAGAAATAGACAAAACAGAGAATAGATTAGTTAAAATCCCTGTAGTACAAAATATGAATTGGAAGTACAGTATTAGCCCACAATGTATTTTATCCTTTTAAAATTGTGTGTGTTTCTCTTGCTTTATCTACTGCAAAGTCATAGAAACGATGAATAACTCAGTAACAACGAGCATCTCTAGCACTCAGATTACGGTCATAAAATATCACTTCTCACTACAGGAAATCAGAGCTTCCTGGAGAAATTACTGATTCCAATACTGGGTTAAGAAATGTGTAAAACGAGCCTGGAAATCTTATCAAACCAGATACCAAGGAAGCTATCAAGAGAAACTGTGTCATATCAAAAGGACTCAGGAGCCACAGTGATGTTATATAATGCATACACTGTATAAACAAATTATTCCTAGATGGAGATATGCTCATTTTTAGGGATTACTAGATCAAAAACCTTTCAGACCTCTGGTCTAGGGCAGGCACTGGCAAACGTTTTTGTAAAAGGTCAAACAGTAAATATTTGTGGCTTTGTGGGCCAGATGGTCTCTGTTGCAACCACCCAACTCTGCTGCTGCTAGCTCAAAAAGCAGTCATCGACTATATACAAATGAGCGGTCAGGGCTGTGTTCCCATCAAACTTAATTTACAAAAACAGGTGGCACCTGGGCTATCGTTTATTGACCCCCTGATTTAGTGCAAGAAAGACAATTAACCAGGTCATTTCCATCAGGACTTGACTGGAGAAAATGAATCTTCAGCGATTTGAATCAGAACAAAGGCTGTCTGGGAAGAGGAAAGGATAGTGGCTGGCGGCGGCATGAACTGGGCTTCCAGGACGCTGGAGATATGGCTTGGATCTGCCCCCACCATGCACATCTCATCTCGAATTGCAATCCCCAAGGGTGGGGACTGGTGGAGTGATGGGATCATGGGGACAGGTTTCTTATGAGTAGTTTTACCACCATCCTCTTGGTACTGTTCTCACAATACTGAGAGTGTTGTCAAAAGATTTTGGTCATTTAAAAGTGAGTGGGGAAACCCCGTCTCTACTAAAAATACAAAAATTAGCTGGGTGTGGTGGCAGGTGCTGTCATCCGAGCTACTTGGGAGGCTGAGGCAGGAAAATCGCTTGAACCCGGGAGGTGGAGGCTGCAGTGAGGTGAGATCACACCACTGCACTCCAGCCTGAGCGGCTTGACTGGAGAGTAAGACTCTGACTCTGAAAAAAGTGTGTGGCATCTCCCTCCTCACTCTCTTGCTCTTGCTCTGGCCATGGGAGCTGTCTGCCCTCATGCTGTCTTCTGCCATGAGTAAAAGCCCCATGAGCCTTCCCCAGAAGCAGAGGCCACTGTGCCTCCTGTAAAGCCTGCAGAGCCATGAGCCAATGAAACCTTTTCTGATACATTACCCGGTCTCAGGTGTTTCTTCACAGCAATACAAGCATGGGGGAATTGTTCTATTTGGTCATGTTCTAATTCTACAGGCATAGCTCACGGTCACTTTATGAGTGTACTCACTTGTGAAAATTCATTGAGCAATGAATTTACAATTCATGGACTTGATGTATATTAGACTTCAATAAAATACAGTCCATCTGAAAAAAAAAAGGAGCTAGAAACTCTATGGCTGGAGAAAGCACAGCAAAAAATAAGGAGAAGCTGCTGCATGAAACATGAAGAAGAAACGGTTGGGGGGCAGCAAGCATGCCAGCTCCTTGGCTGAAACATGTCAGTCAGGAGGACAACATCTACAGCAGGGGAGGGGATCTCAGGGACCAGCTGTGAGCTGGAGGGGGAAAGGAGGATGGACATGGAAAAACAACAGGGTAACCCGCCCACTCAACTCTCCAATGAAGGGTCAAGGGAACCCCGGCCCCCCTACTCACCACACTCAGAATGGCTACTCTGCCCATGAATCCAGAAAAATATCCTCACTTAGAGGCAAAATTAGAGTCTGCTTAACTCAGAGATGAGGCAGGTTTAGGGCTGCAGTGATCTGAGTATCAACCACATTACTGCCTCTCAATAGTAATTTCTTCTGAAGCTTTGCGGAGGTCATTGGTGCCATTCATTAAAACTGTTGGGGGCTTTTCACCTGCTTATCATGTGATAGAACGACATTTCTTGGTCCTTTTGTAGGTGAAGGTGTGGTTATGTGTTTAATTCTGGCTGAGTTGAGGCATGCCACTTCCAGCTTGATGGGATTCCGCACCCTCTAGCTTGAGGGAGGTATGGTTGACAAATAAAAATTGTATATATTTAAAATGTACATGATGTTTTGATATATGTACACATTGTGAAGTGATTGCCATAATGAAGTGAATTTACGTATCAGTCACCTCACACAGGTACCTTTGCTTGTGGTATGAACATGTGAGGACTACTCTTCCTGGCAGATTTCAAGTATACACCACATTGTTATTAACTATACTCACTATACTGTATTTTAGGTCCTCAGAACTTGTTCATCTTGTAACTGAAAGTTTATACTCTGTCGTTTAAACAGAGTGGCCACCATTTTCCTATTTTTCCCACTTATTTTGTAGCTCCAGGTAACCAGAATTTTACCCTATATGTCTATGGGTTTGACATTTTTAGATTCTGCATATGAGTGATTTATATACTATTTCTGCCTTTCTGTATCTGGCTTACTTCACTTTAGCATAATGTCCTCCAGATTCATCTATGTTGTCACAAATGGAAAAATTTCTTTTTAAGACTGAATATAACTGCATTGTATATACACAAACACACACACACACACACATACATCTATATATATGTACACACCACATTTTCTTTATCTATTTAGCCATGAATGAACGCTAAAGTCATTGCATATGTATGTATATATGCATATATGGTATATAAATGTATATATGTACCAATGTGTATATATACATATAACCTAAGGGTCACTGTGTGTATATGTGTATATGTACATATGGTATATGTGAGATAAATAAATATACACACATAGATATATAGATACATATATATCTACATGTATATGTATCTCACATTTCCTATATCCATTCATCCACCATTGGACTCAGATCATTTCCTATTCTGGCTATTGTGAATAACATGAATAGCATGCAACAAACATGGGAGTGCAGTCCTTTCCTCATTTCTTTTGGATGTATCCCCAGAAGTCAACTTGTTGGTCATATGGTAGTTCTAATTTTAATTATTTGAGAAATCTCCACACTGTTTCCCAAAATGGCTGTACCAATTTACATTCCCACCAACAAGAGCCTAAGAGTTCTCTTTTCTCCATATAACTGCCAACACTTAAGTTTTGGCCTTTGGACAACAGCCATCCTGATAGGTATGAGGTGGTGTCTGATTACGGTTTTCATTTTTACCTCCCTGATCATGCTGAGCACCGTTTCATGTACCTGTGGTCCATTTGTATGTCTATTTTGGAAAAATGTCTATTTGAGTCTTATGTCCATTTAAAAAAATCCGGCTATTGGTTTTTTGCTGCTGAGTTGTATTACTTTTATATAGTATACATGCTAATCACTTATCAGATACATGATTTGCAAATACCTTCTCCCATTTCTTAGAATGCCATTCTGATTTGTTGATGGTTTCCTCTGCTATGCAAAACTTTCTGGTCTCACAAAAAACTACTTGTTTATTTTTGATTTTGTTGTTTGTGTTTTTGTGTCATGTCCAAAAAATTGCTAAGACCAATGTCAAGACACTTTCTCCTATGATTTTTTATGGGAGTTTTCTGGCTTTAGGTCTTAAGTCTTTAATTCATTTTGACTTGATTTCTATGTATGGCATAAGGGTCAAATTTCATTCTGTATCTGAACATCCAGCTGTCTCATTAACATTTCTCGAAGACAGCATTCTTTCCCCACTCTATGTTTTTGTTACCCTTATTGAAGTTCAGTTGATTGTAATGTATGAATTTATTTCTGAGCTCTCTATTTAGCTCCATCAGTCTATGTGTCTGTTTTTATGCCAGTACCATAGTGTTTTAATTACTATAGCTTTGCAATATAATTTCAAAACAGGAAGTGTGAAACCTTCAGCTTCATTGTTCCCTCAGAATATTCTTGCTCAAAATTCAAGGTCTTTTGTGGTTCAACACAATTTTTTGGATTTTTTCTTTCGGTTCATGTGTACAAGCTGATGGTTTAAAGCTAGTATATAACATTCAAGAACTTCTTTATCTTTCTGAGCCAGAGAAAGGCAATGGTGGGAATGATAACTGCTCTGTCACCTTGGATCACTCCAGGACCCACCTGCAATGGTCATGTAATGGAGCAAGAACCAAACTTTTACTACTTTAAGCTATTCAAGTTTGGGGTTTGATGCAGCAGCATTATCTAACCTATAATGACAGACATGGGCATCTAAAATGCGCTTAGATCAACATGCAGATTCTCATGAGTCTTTTTAAAGTTGTGGTTTACCTTATAAACACAAAAATATATTTTCAAATATTAACTCACATATTATAATTAGGAATACATAATAAAAGAGTACATTTTTTAAAAAGCCATTCTATCTTATTAACACTTTCTAAACTCAAGACCAGAGTGGAGGTAGTTCCTTCCCAAGGATTAGAAGACCATATTGAGCTTGGATCCCTGACTGGAGTCCCAAAGAGAAGCCCTAGCATATAAAAGGAATTTCCTTCTCTCAAGGCAACATACTCACCATTATCATTATCAAAACTACAGCGACAACCAAAACAAACCAAAACAACCCTGACTTCTCAGATACTAGTTTCTGGATTACTGAGAAGTGAATGACCCAATTCCTAATCCAGAGCCCCAGAAACAGGCTATGCCTACTATTACCATTTGTACTATAATTACTCTTAATGATAATAATAGTCACCTTCTACTGTCTGTTAGCCACAGTTCTGAGTACTTTATATATCATCATAAACAACATCTCAGTGAATGAATGAATATGAATGAGGTAGAATGTGAAAAGGTATTAAAGGAGACATCAAATTTAGGCCCAATGATACAAAGGGGTAAAGACATTTTAGCCAGAGAGGACGACGTGAAGTGAAGAAAAAAGGTGGAGATAGGTATGCCACATAATGGGAAAGTAGGCAGGCATTTTTTGGCAGAAAATGGAATGCAGATGTAATCTTATAAATAAAGAAGGTCCACTGAATGCTTCAAATGCTTCAGATCTAGGGAACGGGATGACAAAGCAGAATTAAAAGAAAACTATCCTGACAGCAGTCCACGGTTAGAATGAGAACAGGAAGAGACTGAGTCAGGGAGACAAGCTGGGAAACTTTTAGAATAGCTCAGGCTTAATGAGAGTGGGACCTTGCCAAGGATGTAGGTGTAAAGAGTGAGCACCACCACGTTTTGGCCAATATCTATGAGTATAAGTATCATGTGGGATCTCCGGAAACTCTTAAAGACAGGAGATATAACCTTTGCTCCTTTATTCATCATACCACCTGGAACATGCATGTGATCGCTGGATCTCCAAGGGCTATTTTGGACCATGAGGACAAGAGCTATGGATGCACAGGGGATTTGGAAGCAGAGAGACGGGCTCCCAATACCTTCATTGAGCTACCACACTAATCAAAGACTATCTATTTCTGGATCTTTTTTTTACATCAGAGAAAGATAAATTTTACTTGAATTTACTGTTATTTGGAGTTTCTCCTAGATGCACCTGAATCTAGTCATACCTGATAAAGGAGGTGAGAGAACAAGGGGAGGCCAGACACGGTGGCTCATGCCTGTAATCCCAGCACTTTGGGAGGCGGAGACATGAGACCAGGAGTTCGAGACCAGCCTGGACAACATAGCAAGACCTTATACCTACCAAGAATTATCAAAAAATAAAAATTACCCAGGTATGGTGGCTCATGCCAGTAGTCTCAGGTACTTGGGAGGCCGAGGTAGGAAGATTGTTTGAACTGTGGTGGTCGAGGCTGCAGTGAGCGATGATTGCACCACTGCACATGACCGCACTCTGTCTCCCTGGGTGACAGAACAAGACCCTGTCTCAAAAAAATAAATCAATACTTAAAAAGTAAATTATTGTTTTCTAAAAAGAGGACAAGGGGAGACCTAACAGGCCAAACAAACATAGTGTGAAGTAGGGGTTAAGGATTTCTGTCCCACCACTCGAGTTTAGGTTCTGCCTCTGCTACTGGGTAACTTTGGAAGCCTAAGTAGGTGCCCTGGTTTCAACAAGGGTTAAATATGGAATCATGGTAAACAGTACCTACCTAATGGATTCTTAAGATGATTAAATGCAATAACTAAAGTGCTCGGCATGCTCTTCGGCACACATTTTATTGAACAATGCTGAATAGAATATGCCCCAAATGAAAAAAAGGCTCATAATTCTTGGAGACAGGAAATGAGTGAGAAGGGAATGGATACTCTTGCCAGAAGGTTGGGAGAAGTTAGAAAAGCTTCCTGAAGACCAGGCGCATGGTGGCTCATGCCTGTAATCCTAGCACTTTGGGAGGCCGAGGTGGGCCGATCATGAGGTCAGGAGTTCGAAACCAGCCTGGCCAACGTGGTAAAACTCCATCTCTACTACAAATACAAAAATTACCCGGGTGTGCGGGCGGGTGCATATAATCCCAGCTATTCGGGAGGCTGAGGCAAGAGAATCATTTGAACCTGGGAGGTGGACGTTGCAGTGAGCCAAGATTGTGTCATTGGACTGCAGCCTGGGTGACAAGAGCAAGACTGTCTCAAAAAAAAAAAAAAAATAGGAAGAAAGAAAAAAGAAAAGCTTCCTGGAAAACACATTTCTCAAACTTTCTTTCTCCTTTCCAGGATCACCCATATCACCTTCATGCCACGGAAAATGAAAAGTCCAGAGAAGGTGGCTTTTCCCCCCATCTCAGCCCCACTGTCTTCTGGCCATCGTGGGGATGGAGCCTTTGACAACTGCAGTTCCACCTTCTGTTTAATGGGCTTATGGTTAACACCCTGTCAACAGTCTATCAACACCATTGATCTCCATGTTCCAGGAAATGCCGTGCTGTTGGGAAGAAGAGGCGCTTGGCTTCAACTCTGCATAAAAAGGGCTGATTAAATCAAAGGGATGTTGGGCTTTTCACTGTGTCGGGGTTGATCAACACTGACAGAATGATGGAGGAGGTGGGGCTGGGGCTCTGTGAAGTTGAAAACTCTTTCAGGGAAACCAGGCCACTTCTTAACTCCCCAAACGCTTCATGAGAAGCTAGAAGTTTCCGAGATATCACTGCTCTGTGAAAGGCATGAATCTGATTAACACTAAAAAAGGCAAGAAAAAAGGAGGTGGAAATGCGCATGGGTTAATGGGAAGTAGAATGTATTTATAGCTACACTGGGGGAACGTGTTCGAAGATGACATTGTCATAGCTCCATGTTTGCTGTTTTCATGTAACAGTTTGGGGGAACATAAAAGAAAAAATGGAATTTGGGAGAGGCATGGGGCTGGTGGTAATATGAAATCTAATAGGTTTGAGTCACCTTCTTTCACTTGGTATCAGTGAGAGTGTGAATAAAACTTCTTTCAGCCTCAGTTTGTTTACTGCAAAATGAGTTTGGTAAGAATTAAGTGAAATAATACAGACAAAAGGGCTTAGTAAATCCTGAGTTCCTCTTATTTTTTTTTTCCCCTTGAGACAGTCTCGCTCTGTCACCCAGGCTGGAGTGCTGTGGCAGGATCTCAGCTCACTGCAGCCTCTGTCGCCTGGGTTCAAGTGATCCCCATGCCTCAGCCTCCCAAGCAGCTGTGATTACAGGCGTGTGCCACCACGCCCAGCTAATTTTTGTATTTTTAGTAGAGATAGGGTTTCATCATGTTGGCCGGGTTGGTCTCAAATGCCTGACCTCAGGTGATCCACTCACTTCAGCCTCCCCAGAGTGCTGGGTTCACAGGCATGAGCCACCACATCCAGCCTAGAGTTCCTCTTATTCTAAAACACTTGCTGATAGCTGGATGGGGATAAAAAGGGGCAGGGAGAGAAAGCCACCAACAATTTCTTTAGGATCTGCACAAGATCGTTCTATTTTTTGGTGAAAATTGCCATTCCTTACGCATCCTTAAAGCTCAATCCAGACTCAACTGTATTTTTGCTTTGGGCTTACCATGTGATTTTTTTTTCCTTCATCAGAAGCTTAAATTAAGAAACTCTGTTTTGGACTTTTATACAGATTTCCTTTTTTTTTCTTCCTTGCACCCAAAATGAGGAACATTACTCTTGGAAAACACCCCCGCCATTGTATATGTTCCTGAAGAAGAATGGATACTAGGCCAATGAAATGACGTGCAGAATCTGCATTCAGCCAACTTAAAATTTTAGAAACATTTGACCTTTGGGGCCTGGGAAATCTCTCCAGAAAGACAACTGAGAGATTCAGGCTGATGAAGCAACTTAGGAATTGTAAAATGGGCTGGGAGCATTCCACATTCTGTGGGTTCTCAAGGCAACAGAGGTGCCTTCGCAAGAGTTCCATCCATGAACGGTCAAACTTGAGTGAGAAATATAGAGCCACTGTCTGGTGCTCAGCCAGCATCACTGCTCACTGGGACAGTCTGTCCTTGACCTCCTTGCACTTCAGTTAAAACCACAGGTAGCTCATATCAACACTTTCTGCGTGCCAGGCACTGTTCCAAGGTTTGCCTGTATGGTCGGCTGAATAATGCCCTCCCTTCCTCCAAAGATGTTCACGTCCTAATATCTGGAAACTGTGCATATGTCATTTTACATGGCAAAAGGGACTTTGCAGATATGATTCGGGTTCTTGAGATGGGGAGGTTATCCTAGACTGTCAGGGTAGGCCCAGAGATGCAATCTCAAGGGTCCCCAGAGGAGGGAGCCAGGGGGACCAAGGTTAGAGATATGCAGAGACAAGAGAATCAGAGACTGGTGTGATGTGGCTACCAGCCAAGGAATGTGGGTGGCTGCCAGAAGCTAGGCAAGGCAAGGAATAGATTCTCTTCTGGAGCTGCCAGTAGGAACTTTAATTTTAACCCCATAGATCTGAATTTAGACTTCGGACCTCCAGATCTCTAAGAGAAGAAGTGTGTGCTGTTTTGTTTATTTTTTAAATTGTATTTTAGGTTCTGGGGTACATGTGCAGATCATGCAGCATTGTTGCATAGGTGCACACATGGCAATGCGGTTTGCTGTCTCCATCCCCCATCACCTATATCTGGCATTTTTCACCATGTTATCCCTCTCCAACCTCCCCACCCCTCACTGTCCCTCCCCAGAACCCCCACAACAGACCCCAGTGTGTGATGCTCCCCTCCCTGTGTCCATGTGTTCTCATTGTTCAACACCCACCTATGAGTGAGAACATGTGGTGTTTGATTTTCTGTTCTTGTGCCAGTTTGCTGAGAATGATGATTTCTAGATTCATCCATGTCCCTGCAAAGGACCCTGTTTTAAGGTACCAATTCTATGGTAATGTGTTACAGCAGAAAAGCAAAGTAATACATCTGTATTACCTCATTTGAATCCTCACCTGCTCTTACCACCTACCCTTTTCCAGATGGGGTAACTAAGGCATACTGAGGCTAAGTAATTTAATTAATATCTTCAACCTAATAATGCCTAATAATTGGCAGGGATGCACTGTGGTGGTCTGCCATCAGAGTATGCACTCACAGCCATTGTATGACAGGAAGGCTTTGAGGGAGCAGGCAGGAACACAGACAACAATGCAAGGAGGCTTCTCTCCACCTCTTTAGCAAAACAGTCACTTTCTAAAGACTGCTCCACAAGTGTGACACTATTAGCAAATAACGCTAATTCCAAGCAAGTCTCATGTACTCATTAAAGAAGGGCCACAAGAAAGCTGTGTTTTAGTAAAAACATTTGTAGCTCCCCTTTGGTGAGCATTGAGGGTGCTAAGCCCTGTCCACAAAAAGGTATCTCCCGAATCATTCCCAAACACCACAGAGTTGGTGCCATCCATATTCCCAGTACGCAGATGAAGAATTTGAAGTGCAGTAGATTCTTTGGTCTAAATTTGCCCATCAAATCTAAAATCAGCCAGGCATAGTGGCTCACACCCATAATCTCAGCACTTTAGGAGGCTGAGGCGGGCAGATCACCTCAGGTCTGGAGTTCGAGACCAGCCTGACCAACATGGAGAAACCCTGCCTCTACTAAAAAACAAAAATTACAAAATCAGCAGGGCGTTGTGGCGCATGCCTGTAATCCCAGCTACTCAGGAGGCTGAGGCAGAAGAATCGCTTGAACCTGGGAGGCGGAGTTTGCGGTGAGCCAAGATTGTAGCATTGCACGCTAGCATGGGCAACAAGAGTGAAACTCTGTCTCAAAAAAAAAAAAAAATCTGAAACCAACACAACTGAATATAGGGACATAGAGAGTAGAAGATAATCACCGTAGGCTGGGAAGAGTAATAGGGGGATGGCGGGGGGATGGTGGGGGGAAGGTGGGGATGGTTAATGGGTACAAAACCAGAAAGCTTATAAGACCTACTTAATAGTACAACAGAGTGACTAAAGTTAATAATAAATTAATTGTACATTTTAAAATGACTACAAGAGTGTAACTGGATTGTTTGTAACACAAACGATAAATGCTTAAAGGGATGGAGACCCCCCCCACACTCCAAAATGTCACTGTCGTGTATTGCATGCCTGTATCAAAACATCTCACGTGTCTCCCAAACACATACACCTACTGTATACCCACAAAAATCAAAAACTTAAAAATTTTTAAATAAAAAACAGAATAAAGCTGCCCATCCATATGCAAGTGATTCAAGATGACTTGCTGAGAGATTCCTGCTTGCACACATGAAGTATCGGCTGCTCCAGATATTGCCCTCCTGACATAATTAGAAATTGCGGCCAGGCTTGGTGGCTCATGCCTGCAATCCCCGAACTTTGAGAGGCCAAGGCAGGCAGATCACTTGAGGTCAGGAGTTCAAGACCAGCCTGGTCAACATGGTGAAACCCCATCTTTACTAAAAATAAAAAAAAAAAAATTAGCTGGGTGTGGTGGTACATGCCTGTAATCCCAGCCACTCAGGAGGCTGAGGCAGGAGAATTGCTTGAACTTGGGAGACAAAGTTGCAGTGAGCTGAGATCACGCCACTGCACTTCAGCCTGGCTAACAGGGCAAGACTCCATCTCAAAAAGAAAAAGAAAATAAATTGTTTCTCTTAGTGTGATCCTACTGTATCAATCACCTAAGAACTTGTTCAGGTAGACATTTGGTCCAACCGTGTGCTGATAAACATTTATTAAGTTGCTCTTCCGGAAAACAATTTTTAAAGCCCTGACTTAAAGCAATTCACCAATTACTATGGTGTAAATATTTCCACTCTGTGGATTTCAAGCTACCAAGTTTCAGCCTACTGAAAACTCACTTTACAAAAATTGCAGGCTGGGCGAAGTGGCTCAGGCGTGTAATCCCAGTACTTTGTGAGGGCGAGGTAGGTGGATTGCTGGAGCCCAGGAGGCACAGCCGCCCGGTCAGCGGGGCAAAACCCCATCTCTACAAAAAATATAAAAATTAGCCAGGTGTGGTGGTGCACACCTGTAATCCCAGGTGCACAGGTAGCTGAGGTGGGAGGATCACCTGAGACCGGGAGGTCTAGGATGCAGTGAGCCATTACACTGCAGTGAGCAATGATCGTGCCACTGCGCTCCAGCCTGGGTGGCAGGATGAGACTTTGCCTTAAATATATATATATATATAT
>NW_022437039.1:2814455-3016762 GCF_009761245.1 Sapajus apella | reverse complement strand
AGTCGTCTCACCAGTTTGCAATCACAAGCTCCAGCAGCCCACTGCCTGTTTTCTCCCTACATCTAACTTAATCAGAATCTCAGAGAGAAAGCCCAGTGATTTGCATTCTGAACAGGAGCCCTGGGGCATTCATACACATTTGACCGTATATAACTCGCGTTTTCCCACACCTAGACTTGCCACATTCCTACTTAAATTTAAATTCCAGAGAGACCGTGGGTAATTTTTTAATACAAATCTGTTAAATCTGTGACATATTTACACTAAAAATTTATTCATTGTTTATGTGAAATTCAAATTTAACTGGGCATAACATATATTTTTTGTTTGTTTGTTCATTTTGAAACAGTCTCACTCTGTCGCCCAGGCTGGAGTGCAGCGGCACAATCTCGTCTCACTGCAACCACTGCCTCCTGGGTTCAGACAGCTCCCCCTCCTCAGCCTCTTGAGTGGCTGGGGTTACAGGTGTGTGCCACCATACCCAGTTGGCATTTTTTGTAGAGACGGGGTTTCACCATGTTGGCCAGGCTGGTCTCGAAGGCCTGCTCTTGTGACCGTGGCCTCAAGTGACCTTCCCGCCTCAGCCTCCCAAAGTATTGGGATTACAGGCATGAGCTACCATGCATGGCCAATATATTTTTATTGGTTAGACTGACAACCCTACATATGTCCCCACAAACATTTGGTGTTATCAGACTTTTCAGTGTTTCCCATTGGAGCAGTGGCGTCATCACCTTGCTGAACTAACCTGCATTCCCCTGATTACTACGTTAACATGTCATACATATTGGTGTTCTGGGAGTGACTTTGCTCATTTTTCTACTGATCACTGCCTTTTTCTTATGGATTGATACTAATATGTCCATTTTGTATATTGGAAATATCTATAAACTTTATTTATCTTTTATCCAGAAGGATTTGTAATTTCAATGTGGTGAAGTCTATCAGTTTTTCTCTTTATGATAGTAACAGTGCTCATCTCAAAAAGCCAAAGGCTCCTACCAAAGAGGCGACTTACGAATTTATTTCTACAATATTTACCATATTGTAGGTGCTCAATAAAGCTTTGCTATTGTTACTTCTATGATTATTATTATTTGTAGAAGCTTATTTCTTATTTCTTCCCTGGTTTCCGTAAGAGAAATGTCAAAGGGGGTACAGTTAGCTCTCAGGCACTGAGGAAAGACTTCCTTTTTCTTTTCTTTTTTTGAGACAGAGTTTTGCTCTTGTCACCTAGGCTGGAGTGCAATGGTGCAATCTCGGCTCACTACAGCCGCAGCCTCCTGGGTTCAAACGATTCTCATGCCTCAGCCTCCTGAGTAGCTGGGACTACAGATGTGCCTGGATAATTCTTTAGTCTTTTCTTTTTTTGGCGGGGTGGATTTTTAGTAGAGACGGAGCTTCGCCATGTTGCCCAAGCTGGTCGTGAACTCCTAACCTCAAGGGATCTGCTCGCCTTGGCCTCCCAAAGTGCTGGGATTACAGGCATGGACCACTGCACCAGGCTGGAAAGGCTGACTTTCTTAGGTTGCTGCCTCATCAAGTAATCGCTCCACCTTCAAGAGGAACCCAGAAACTGAATGGTGCCGTTCACTTAGAAACAGAGAGACTCTTGCCTGAATTTCCCAGTTGCTCAGTCCACCTGTCCACCCTGGGAATGCTCTCTTCCTCCGCAACATCCTAGAAATGTTGGCCAAGAGGTAAAGAGGCTGCAGCAAGGGGAGGAAGGAAGCTTTTTAAATGTGGCCACTGCAATTTGGCCGAGTTCCGGGTGGCGGAGATGAAATAATAGCTCACAGCGAACACGATCAGAGGCTTGCCGAGAGTTAAGGGGTGATTACTGACTGCTCCGCTAACTTAGGAGTCCTCATTACAGTTTCCAGAACCGAAAATCTCTGCTTAGCGCCACAAAACAATGCCCTTTCTGGCCTGCCCCCTTTGAAGGTCATAAACCACTTTAATTAAGAACACTTTTAATAATGGAAGACTCAGGATGCCATGCAAGGGCACCGTGAGCAACTCTGAAATTAGGATGAAAAATCTCCCTGTTCCATACCTTCACTGAGATCATTTTCTGCTGGGTTTAATGCTTTGTTCTCAGCAGTGCCCAGTGGCAGTGGTGAAAGAAGAGACCTGCACCACCTGCTCCACTGTTATTGTTCCCAACCCCCATCTGGCCTGACTCAGACAGGAGGATGCTCACTTTAGGGGCTGTCCGTCTCTCCAGACGTGGGTGGGTGAGGGTCTGTCACAAGCCCAGGAAGCCCCTCCCTCCCAGAGACCATGGCCAGCCTGAATGCAGGATAAAGCATTTCTCAAACTGAGATGTTCCACGAAAACTGAAGTATACACAAGGGAAGAGGTTCTCAACCTCAGTACCACTGACATCTGGATAGGGTCATTCTTGATGGCAGGTGCCTGTCCTGTACACGGTAGCATAGTGCACAGTGCTCCAGGCTCTACCCATTAGATGCTGATAGCACTCGCCACCCAGTGGTGACAAGCAAACCTGTCTCCAGACACTTCCAAATGTCCCCTGGGAACATGGGTACTAGGGTTGGCAACAGAAATACAGTTGACCCAGTTGAATTTGAGTTTCAGATAAAGAGCCAATAATTCTTAGTATAAGTATGCAGCCATCCCACTACCGGGTATCTAGAAGTCGTTATACAGAAAAGATTCTTGCATACCCATGTTTACAGCAGCACAGTTCAGAACTGCAAAAATGTGAAACCAACTTAAATGCCCATCAATCGACCAGTGGATGAAGAAACTGTGTTATGTATATAAGACGGAAGAAAATGTGCGTATATATATTTTTTGAGACAGAGTCTTTCTTTGTTGCCCAGGCTGGAGTACAGTGACACCATCTCAGTTCCATGCAACCTCTGCCTCCGAGGTTCAAGCGATTCTCCTGCCTTCTCCTCTCAAATAGCTGGGATTACAGGAGCACACCACCACACCCAGCACATTTTTTTTTTTTAATTTTTAGTAGAGATGAGGTTTCACCATGTTGGCCAGGCTGGTCTCGAACTCCTGAACTCAAGTGATCTGCCCGCCTCACCCTCACAAAGTGCTGAGATTACAGGCGTCAGTTACCACACCAGTAGATATATAATCTATTTTTTAATAAAAAGTTCCGAATAGCTTCCTCTACTCATTCAGACTGTGTAGGTTTCTGTGAGTCCCTCAGATCCCCACCTCTGATAGAGTTTGAAAACCTCCAATGTGGAACTGCCAATGTGACAATTAACTCAAGGAAGGACTGTAAATGGGTGCTAAAAAGCACGGGTGAAAGACTGATAGGAAATGGGATCTTCACACCATCTCAACATCACTCCACAGCCAGGCTGGCTTCCTGGGTGTTCAGTCTATGCAATCACCCCAGGTGATCCTGACGTAGCTGGTAGTTAGTCTACACCTTGAGAGGCAGGGATAAAAGGTGAATTACACTTGGGGTGAGAAGTCCTGAGCTGAGCTCCCAGTGTTAACACCACTGTGCAACTTTGGGTAGGTCTCTTAGGCTCCCTGGTCTGGGTTGGATGCCCTCCTGCATAATTCCATCTCCCTGCTGCTCTCTCTCTCCCAGCACCTGGACTACTGCAGCCTCACTATTCACCACACTGAGTTTCTCTTGAACTCAGGTGTTCTACTCTCCAGGGGAAAGAAAACGCATCTTACTCCTGGCTTCCAACCCTGAGATGAGTATCCAGTAGGTGCTTAATAAATGTCTGATGGGTGGAGCATGATGGCTCATGCCTGTAATTTCAGCACTTTGGGAGGCTGAGGCGGGTGGATCACCTGAGGTCAGGGGTGGAGACCGGCCTGGCCAACATGGTGAAACCTTGTCTCTACTAAAAATACAAAAATTCCCCGGGCGTGGTGGCGGGTGCCTGTAATCTCCGCTATGCCAGGAACTGAGGCAAGAGAATCGCTTGAACCTGGGAGGTGGAGGTTGTGGTGAGCCAAGATCGTGCCACTGCACACTCCAGCCTGGGCGACAGAACGAGACTCTGCCTCAAAAAGTAAATAAATAGATAAATACATAAATGTTTTGCTGGACTAGGTAGAGACATAGGTGTAAGATGAGCTTGGCCCAGTAAGTGCAAAATAATCACTGAACGGTTCCCACTCACTGGTTAAACTTCAGACAATTTGAGCATCAGAAAGAAAAAGAATAGCAAAGATTATAACACATTAAATATTTTAAGAAGGATCTATGAGCCTGTAGTGATACTCAAGAATGGGGAGTGGAGAGACAGAGCTCCTCTTTACGTAAGAATACCAGCTCATAAAAATAGAAAGAGTGATGGTAAGAGTCTGAAAACCTCCAACGTGCAACTGCCAATGTGAGAATTAACTCAAGTAAGGATCCTAAGTGGGCGCTAAAAACCGCGGGTGAAGGATTGATAGGAAATGGGATCTTCACACCATCTCAACATCACCCCACGGCCAGGCTGGCTTCCTGGGTGTTCAGTCTACACCGTGGCACAGAAACCCAGGGCAGAAAAGCTGTACGCTCAGCTGAGGCTCTTGCTGTCTGCCTTCAAATTGCCAGTCAGTTTTTAACGAGAGGCCTCACACTTATTTTTCCCTGGGTTTTGCAAACGTCGAAGTCATTCTTACCAATTATAGGAGGAAATGTCCCTACAATGCAGATGCCTGGAGGATACGCCTTAAATAAGTGATTACATCCATCACTTATGGATTAGAGGGACTAAATGTATCACTCGGTGCACACTGGTGTGATGTGCTGAGTGGCAGCCACAGCACCTACGCAACATTCTTGTCAAAACGTATCTACCTGAATTTCGCCTGGGGAGCCAATCAGAGAGACCCAGGTTAGGAGACGTTCGATGGCGGAGGCTCTGTGGCTTCAGCTCGTCTCTGAATCCCCTGCAGGGCTTGTTAAAATGGGTTTCTGGGCCCCACTTCCAGAGTTTCTAATTCAACAGGGCTGGGGTAAGGCCCAAGAATATTACCGGTGATTAACTAATAAGCTCCCAGTTGATGCTGCGGCTGCTGGTTGAGGGAACGTATTTTGAGAACTACTGTTCTACAAAACAAATGGCTTGATTCTTCAAAAATGTCCATATTGTAAAAGACCAACAACAAAAGAGTGGGTGACCCATGCTGGAACCCAGAAGACTCAAGAGACATCACAACCAAATGCAATGTATTATCTCGAACTGAATCCTGCAATTAAAAAATAAAGACAGCTAGAAAGGACATTTCTGGGATAGTTGGGGGGGATTTGGACCTAGGCTGGCTAGCAGATTATATCCTTGTATCAGTGTTATGATACGCTGGTTATATGGGAGAAGGCCCTTTCTCTTAGGAGTTAGAGACTCAAGTAGTTAGGAAGGACATGTATTCATGCTGTCTGTAATTACCTTCAAAGAGGACAGCCCCCCAAAATTGTTTGAGTACATGACACACATAGACACACAAACACATAGAAAGAGATTGAGACAGCAAGAGAGAAGATGTCAAACAGGTAAAATAATAAGAAATCACTGAAACACCTGTTGTGTGCAATGTACCTAGGTGTTGGGTAAATGAATAAAATGGCATTGCTCCTGCCCTTGTGATAGGACCTACTGGTGTGTATTAGTCTCCAAGGGATGCCGTAAGAAAGTAACACAATCTAAGCCGCTTAAAACAAGAGAAGATTATTCTTTCATCACTCTGGAGACTGGAAGTCTGAAATCAAGGCATTGGTAGAGTGGGTTCCATCCTAAGGCTTTGAGGGAATATGAAGCCTCTCTCCTGTTTTTTTTTTTTTTTTGCCACTGGTGGAAATCTGTGGCCTTCTCTGACTCTCAGCCGTGTCACTGAAAGTCAGGCCTCTGCCATCACACAGCCTTCTCTGTAGGTCTCCAAATTCCCCTCTTTTTTTAAGGATACCTGTCAATGCATTGGCCACTCCAACCCCTCAATCCATCATGACCTCATCTTAACAAATCATATCTTCAAAGGCGGTCACATTCTGAAATTCCAGGTAGACATGAATTCTGGGCAGATTCTGTTCAACCCAATCAATGCCTCTGCTGCTGGACCACAGCCACGGGGAAGAAGGTGGCCAGGAGCCATGGGCCGTGAGTCTCCCACAAAAGCCTTGGTCCTCTTCTCTCCTTGAACTGAATTGCAAATCTGCAGCATCAAAGCCTTCCATAGAACTAACACCCACCAGCCAAGCATGGTCAGCTCAGTTTATCATGTGAGATGTCTCTTTCCTCTCCTCTATAGCAAACAGAGCTGCTATATATAGCATTAGAGAAAGAGGCACCCCTGCCCTGTTCCCACTGCACTTCCTTTCTTGCAAACACAGCCTCACCATGCCCACCACCCTTGTGCACCTGCCTCTCCTGAGCAGCACTGGTTCCACTGAAGAGTTCCTGCCATGAAAATGTATGAACATATGTCCTCAGCATCATGGTCAAAAGGGAATTCAATCAGGAATCTGGTGGTGCATTTGCAAATTAAAATTCTGTACCATAATGAGCAGAGCCATTCAAACTAATAATTACACAAACTCCCGTTACGGGTGGCCCGGTAATTACAACAGGTACTTTTAGCAAATTTAAAAAGCAACTTGGGTTTTTATTCTCATCATAAAGAATGCCATGGGCTGCATCTTTGCACTGTCAGGTGGAGACACCCCCCTTAGGAATGTTCCTGGACAGAGTAAAAAGGGTACAGAGATCCCCAGCCCCACTCTCTCAAAAGGGCAGATTTGTAATGAAGAAGGAAGATGATGAGGGATGCAATGAAAATATCTAAAATCGAAGGGTCCACGCACAGTGGCTCATGCATGTCTCCCAGCACTTTGGGAGACTGAGATGGGAGAACTGCTGGGGGCTAGGAGTTTGAGACCAGCCTGGGTGACATATGGAGACCCCTGTCTCTTAAAAAATTAAAAATTGGCTGAGGCAGGAACATGGCTTGAGCCCAAGAGTTTGAGGCTGTAGTGAGCCATGATCATACCACTACACTCCAGCCTGGGTGAGAACAAGACCCTGTCTGGAAACAAAACAAAAGAAAAATCTGTAATTGCAATGTAGAGGCACGCGCTTGTAAAAGGAGGTATCCAGTCAATGGTGATCTGAGCTCAGCTTGGCCACCTCCTCTGAGCCTTCTGTGCTCTCCGGGCTTCGTAGCCTTTCTTCTGGTTTGTTTTAGAGACAGTGTCACTCTGTCAACCAGGCTGCAGAGCAGCGGCAGGATCACGGCTCACTGCAACCTCAACCTCCTGGGTTCAAGTGACTTTCCTACCTCAGCCTCCCCAGTATCGGGGACTACATAGTATGCACAACCACGCTGGCTAATTTTACTTTTTTATTTTTTATACAACGGGGTCTCACTATATTGCTAGAGCTGGTCTCAAACTCCTGGCCTCAAGCAATCCTCCCACTTTGGCCTCCCTAAGTGCTCAGATTACAGGTGTGAGCCACTGGTCTGGCCTTTCTTCTAACAGAGAAAACTGTTTCTCTACTCAGGCAGCAAATGTGTTGCATTTTATTTCACACCAAGCAATGCTCCAATTCTCTGCCATCACCAAAGGAGTGTCCTACAGTTCAGTTCTGACACGATCCACCTGAAGTTAGAGTCAGATCCCACAGGTTGTGGACTAAGCCCCACAAGGCTGGTCCCACTTCAGAGCAAGTCTGGACCTCCCTTCTGACCATCTGGTTATAAATCAGAGATTTTCACAACCCCGTCCTGTGGCAATAGTTTCCTCGAATGGCTCACAGAACTCAGGAAATTATTTACTACTACTGGTGTATTGTAAAGGATATAACACAGGACCAGCCAGTTGGAAAAAATGCATAGGGCGAGATACAGGGAAAGGTGCAGAACTTCCATGCCCTCCTCAGGCACCCCACCATGAGGCACTCCCATTCCATGAGAGTAGAGATCTTGGCTGAGCTGTTCAAGGCTCTGTCCCAAGGTCCAGTAGTATATCTGGCACTTAGTTGGTGTTTGACAAACGTCCATGAGCAAATAAAAAGAAAAGGAATGGAGAAGTAAATTAATAAAGACACACTCACATCCTTCATGTCTGAGCCTCAAATCATCCTGTGAGGGAGGTCCTATGATTGTGTCCCTTTTACAGATGAGAAAACTGAGACTTAGAGACACTTAGAGACATGAAAGCATCTGATGCAGCAGAGCCCGGCCCCACCTCAGCCTGTCTGTGCACTTTCCATTGCATCATGCCATGTTAGGACAGGAAGGTTTGCACATTAACAAAATCTTTTTAAAAAAGAGAGAGGAGTAGCTGGTAAGTCAGCCCAATAACTAAAACCCAATCTCACCCTCGCCTTACTGGCAAACAAAGCAGACTTCTTTTCTCTTTTTAAACCCAATGTGCATGCTGGTGTGGATGTCCCATTCCATGGTACTAGACTCAGAAATGCTTGAAGGGAGGATTGAAGCATCCCAATTGCTCTCTTGCCCACAGCACGAGTGGCTCAGCATCAGACACCCCGTGGGAGGGGCTTTGGAATACTGATGGATGGAGTAGACTTCTCACACAGTAGTAAGGAAGGATGCCCAGATGCTATGAGCAGGATATGAATTCTAGAGCCTCACTGGGTAGCCATCTACCTCCAGCAAGACCTGGAAAAGTCAGGGGTGGTGATGGACAGCAGAGGTTTCCAGATTCTGAGGAAGGGCTGTTCCATGCGGAGGGGCAGGGGTACTAAAAGCCAGTCATATCTGTGTGCCAACCTCGGCTCTGGCCCTGGCTCTGTGAACCTAGGAATTAGGATGTGTGTCTGGGTGTTGAGTCCAGAGACAGCTCCCCTCAGGGTAGGAGAATCTCTGATGAAGGAATAGAAACAAAGGCTTGAGAACAGTGTTCATTGCCCCCCATTCTGGGCTTGTGGTCAGGGTAGATCCCTTGCGGGGGGTGCTTGGCAGCCCACCTGGAGTAGTCAAGTCCCTTCTCCAAATCGTGGAGGCTCAGTACCAGACAGGCACACCACATACCCCAAGAATCAACAATGAAGATGGCAATCACAATGCAAAGGATCAGCTCCCATACTCATCTTAGTTTCCCGGGCCCTCGGCTTGAAAGGGTCTTTGCAAAAAGTATTTAACACAACAGTGAGAAAATTATGTCAGTGAAAGAGATCCGATCTAACCAACTCCACCTTGTGTTTAACCTCCAAATCACCCTTGGTTGTTCCTGGGTGTAGGCCAAGCTAACTTTGGAAGACATTTAGTTTATATTTTAAATCATAGGCTTTCCCAAAGCTAAACTGCCTTTGTAAAAGTAATAAAAGCCCACAGGTTTAGGATCATGAAACAGGCCTGAATCCTGCTAAGAGGTAGGCATAATTAAATGATAACTAGCCACTGTTCAGGAGATCACAAGATTGATAACTTCCCCAGTTGCACCTGTAATAACATCACTATTGTAGAACTTAAGATTGGTCTACTAAGATATCTTTTCAGAGTTTTGCATTTCTGACAACCAAATGACTCCATTCAGACCCAGGACTGATGACTCAACTAGTCCTGTGGCCCACACCCAGAAGCAGACTCAGCGTATGAGGACCATTTTTCACATATTTATGACTACTTTCCCTAACCAATAAGCAGTACCAATTTCCTAGCCCCTTCCAGCCAATATTATTTTAATTATTTCAAAATTGTATTTTGAAAACCCTAGGCTCCAAACTTACAATCTTCTTACTGCCTTGAGTAATAATAAAACTCCAGTCTCCCATTTAGCTGCCTCTATATGTATTAAACTTCTTTCTCTATTGCAGTTCCCTTGTCTTGACAAATTGGCTGTATCTGGGCAGCAGGCAAGATGAACCCATTGAGTGGTTACAAGCTGGTCTAGGATAACTGAATAAACCAGTGGACTTGGGGAAGAAGCCTTACTAATGACTGATTTCTGTTATTCATCCACTCAGACTTCAGCATCATACATGATTTAGAAAAACACCACAACAATGGTAGTTCTTGTTCTCTAGCAGAGAGCAGAAAATTCATACCAGGTACATTTCCTTATTTTTCTGGAGCAGACTCAAGCCCAAAAAGGGGATGCACTGCCTTGTCTATACTAACGCTGTCTCTCTTGTCTGTTTTGCAAGGAGAAAGACACACTTGAGACCCACGGAGAACCTATGAGCTCCTGAGAAGGGGTTTTAGTCTTCCCAAACTTCAGTTTCAACCTCTCTCGGGAAACCAACAATTGGAACAATTTCTGCCTAGTACAATTAAAATGACTAAGTGGGATGTGCCAGTAGGTCTCCCATGTGGTCCAAGTATTTGGCACATTTTAATTGAGCACATATTATGTGCCAGGTATTTTACCAAAAATAATTATGTGCAAAGTATGCACAACTGCTGCTCTCATGGGACCTTCAGTAAATATTTGTTTATTTTCCAAGTCTCTTTGACTTTTCTTTTCCTTGAGAGAAGGTCTTGCTCTGTCGCCCAGGCTGGAGTACAGAGGAGCTGTCATAGCTCACAGCAACCACAATCTCCTGGGCTAAAGTGATGCTTTCACCTCAGCCCCTCAAGTACTTGGGACCATAGGCATGCTCTACCATGGCCAGCTAATTAAAAAAAAAGAAAAAATCTGTAAAGATAAGATCTCACTATATTGCCCAGGCCTTGGTCTTGAACTTCTGGCCTTAATCAATCCTCCCACCTCAGCATTCCAAAGCACTGGGATTACAAACATGAGCCACCATGCCTGCCCCTCCTTTACTTTTTTGAACCACATTATCGTACCGGCTTTTTCCACACCACCAAGGAAGTCTTATTTGAACACTTTTTGTTTATTTAAGCTATGAACCTACTTTATTGAGGATGGCTGTACGCCTGGCAATGTACTCCAGGCAAGGTACTCCAGGATGTGCATGCATCATCTCATTTAATTCTCACAACAAGACACCAGTAGATAAGTGTATTATTCCGTCTACTGTAAAGATGAGAAAATAGACTCAGAAGGCCATTTAATTAAGTGGCAGACCTGAGATTCAAACGCAGGCAGTCTGACTCCAAAATCAAGACCCCAGCTCCTTCCTACACACTGCCCTACAAGTGAATGCAAGGTTGGAGCCTCCGCCCACCCACCTGGATCCCAAGCGGAAATGCTCACAGCTCAGCTGCCAGCCCAAATCCCGTATGTGCCAGACTAGCCGGCTGTGGCCTCAGCAAAGAATTTATTTCTCCTCCCCTCCACTTGAATGATTTCATTTTCCCCTCTAATTCCTGGCCTAGAAACTGCTATGCTGAAATGCTGATTTACCACGGGTGCTCCCACTATGGGGCAGGCCCTTTAATTGCTTCCTGACGGAGTCTTTCGGTGGTGCTCTTCTGAGAGCTCTGATTGGAATTTTTAAAGAATTATAATTTCCCAAAGCAAGCTGTCATTAAAATTCCACAGACCTCCCTGTTAGCATCTTAATATCCCCATAGATCTGGGCTCAGACTGACATTTCCCCATGGTTTTCCAAGTGGGTGCCCTTGGAAGGGTCCCTCCACCTCTTGGTGCCTAGATTCCCTCTTGCCACCACACAGGGCTGATATGAAGATCAAATGAGAACGTGAACATGAGGGTTTTAGGGCATGCCCAGAAAACAAGCTGCTCAATGTTAAGCTAAATGAGGCCTTAGGGACCACCTAGTTCAAATACTGAATTTAACTTAGGTGGAAACTGCAACTCAAAAGTAGAAAGAGATTTGCCTAAGGTCACACAACTAGAGATGGTTTCTCAATGGTTACTCTAGTGTCTCCATCATTCCAATATTTCCTAAGCCTTCCTCCTTTTCCCCCATGGTCCCACGGGACTATTATCAGTGTGGAATATGGGGTGAACCTGCAGGGCAGAAGATAGAAAAATGAAGAAATTTAAATTTACGTAGCACTCACTGTGATTGTATAATCCTGTAAGGAGAATGGTATCTGCCCTATTTTATAAATAAGAAAGTGAAGCTCAGAGAGTGTAAATAACCTGACCATGGTCACACAGCTAGTAGGCTCTAGAGTCAAGATTCTACCCCAGGTCTGCCTGACTGTGAAGCTTACTCATTTTTCAGCCCAAAACACTGCCAACCTGCAACTGTGCCTCAATAGACCTGGGATCCCAATGTTCATATGCTCAGATTATGGCTGTGGCTCTATGAAGAAGTCTCCTTAAACATTTCAATTCTCTGTGTGAGGCTCTATCAGCTGGTGTGGTGATTTTAAAATACATCCACAGATTCGGTGACACTCCTTTTTTTCAAAAATGGAGTCACCACCTCCCTTGAGCCTAGGCTGGACTTTAGTGACTCTCTAACAAATAGAATATGGAAGAAATGACAGTGGATGACCTCCATAATTGAGTCATAAAAGGCACTGTGGTTCCTTCTTTACCTCTCTCTTGGATCCATGGCTCTGAAGGGTGGCCAGCAGCCATGTCGTGAGGATGCTCAAGTAGTCCTGTGGAAGGTCCACCATGACAAGAAACAGGACTTTTGCCAACAGCCATGTGTGAGAGTCATCTTATGAGTAGCTCTTCCAGTTCCAGTCAAGTCATCAGATGACTGAAACCTCATGAGAGACCCTGAAGCAGAACCACCTCACTAAACAGCTCCCAAATTCCTGAATCTCAGAAACTATGATATAATCACTATCTGTTGTATTAATCTCAGTTTGTGGTGATTTATTACACAATTGCATATACTAATATGATTAACTTTTTAATATAATAACCATCCCAAAATTTAGTGGCTTAAAATAATAACCATTTATTTTGCTTATGATACTAATGAATCAACAACTTGGGCTAGGCTCAGCTGAGCGGTTCATCTGTTTTTAGCTGTTCTTCCTCCTGCTTTGTGGTGAGCTGCAGGTAACCAAGATGACTGTTTATGGAGGTTGTCTGGGTGTCACCTGGAGCAATGAGAAAGAAGCAACCAAGTTGTTCCTCAGGGTCCAAATGACAAAGAAAAAATAACCTCGGGCTTAAAATTGCGCAGTTATATCTGGTGCATCCTATTAGCCAAAGGAAGTTATAAGGTCAGTCAAAATTCTAGGATATGGAAAGCAGACTGCACTCCTTTGTGGGATAGGGAGTAGAGTTTCACTGGTGATAGGAAGAAAGGTAAGGAGGATCAGGGATATTTTGCAACTTACCACAAAGACTGAGGTATTTTAGATATGGTACCTATGCAACATGATCATCACCATCATCAGCAGCAGCCTAGTAATTTTAATATTCTAAGTTGCTAAGCTAGGCAGCTTGAGAACATGGACTGGAATAGGCCAAAGTTGAAATTCCATCTGCACAGATCTGTAAGACCCTGTGAGACACTCTGGAGGACAGTAAGAGTAAGAGGAACTTCAGACAGTAAGAGTCAGTGAGACACTTTGGAGGAGAATTGGCTTCAGATTACTAACTGTCCCACTACACAGGTTATGGGACAGTGACTAGTTTCATTTGTCTCCAGAAAGCTGGCTATAAACCTGGAAGCTATGTACTTCTCAGGAAGACATCAAGATAGGTAGAATCTTCCAGAAGGAATATTCTGCTTCCAGGTTTTCTGGGTAAAGTACAGAAGCAAAGAAAAGCAAAAGAGAATAAAATCATTGAAAAGAATATAGAGGTGTTTTAGTTTTTGGCCTGAATGTTAGCTCAAAATAAATACTCATGTGAAATTATCTTGATTGATTAAAAACAGATACCCAAAATTTGACTGTGATTCAAATCAATAGCTATTCCAACTAATAACCAAAATAACTTTATGGATATTATTTCTGTTATGATATATATTCGACAAAAATAAGAATTGAGTCAACTGAAAATCACATTTTGCAATATATATGTAAGTATGTATATATGTATATACAACCATATATATTTATGTATACTATAAATATATATTTATATAATTTATATAGGTATACAGTTTATATAGAGATTAAATACATATATATTTGTATTTTTACATATTTATAGTTATATGGAAATATGTAACTATATATAACTATACTACTTACACATAAATATGTAACTATGTAAAGCTATATATTTAAAGTTCTATATGTAGCCACATATAAAACAATGTATTAGAGCTATATATAAATATGCAACTGTGTATCATATACTTATATAGAAATATGTAACTATATGGGGCTTTTCCTTAACTCTTCCAAACAGAAATAAATGTGTGCCCCTGGAAGAGAACATTTGATTCACGCCTCTACACTAGAATGTAATATAATGGCATTTGCTTAATGACAGGTAGAGTTCCTCAGTTCTCTGGGGGCAGGGACACTGTCTACTTACTTCTGTCTTTCCACTGTTTGCCATGTTTGTTCACAAAGTGATGTCTTCACTCCTGTAAATCCATACACTATAGGAAAAGCTGCACGATCTCTCATGTCCCTTCCATAAAGAGATAGTTCAACAGAGTCCGGAGAACACAATTCCAAGACATCACAAAAGGCAGGACTGGAACATTTCTGGGCAACATTTTGGTCTTATTTATAAATTATTCAGACAAGACTTTAGTCCTTACAATAGGCCTATTATGATGACAAACCAGATTTTATCCCCATTTGACAGAGGGGAAAACTGAGGCTCAGAGATACTGAGTAAAAGGCACACTGACACCAATTAAATAGGACCAGAAATATTTAAGTGAAAAACAGATGTTTGCAGTGGCCTATGGTCCCTTGAGATGAAGGTAAGCCTGGTCAGGACCTCCAGTCCCACAGCCCTCTGTGAGATCTTTGATACCCGGAATGGCTGGCTTTCTGGGGATCACCTCTGCTTTGCAGCTCTTGTCTTGGCATGCACTGTCTCTGCTGCAGAAACCATTGACTCACATATGGAACTCAGCTGTTTTCTCCATTTCCAACAAAAGCCCCATTTATACCCAGTACAATGATTTAGGTGAGGTAGGAAGTTGGCTGGAAAATGAGCACACAATTACAAGTTGAAAGACACATCCTTGTTCATCATTCACCATCAATTTGACCTGCTTGTACAGGTCAGACTGTACAATTCTCCACCTCTTTCGGTACCTTCCTCTCTCCCTGTCCTGGTCTAGAGCAAAACACATCAGTCTCCTTGACATGGGCACAGGAACTTGGTCATGCCCTCTCATTAGCATGGCTCACACAGGACTCTTTCCAGTCTCACTGTCCTGCCTATTTTTCCAAACAAAATTCCTTGCTAATGGCCAGGACATCTTGCCACCTTATGGCAAGAATATAGATGGGCCTATAGGCCATTATCCTTAGCGAACTAACGCAGGAGCCAAAAACCCAATACCACATTCTCACTTATAAGCATGAGCTAAATGATGAGGACACATGAACACAAAGGGTGGAAGATGAGAGGAGGGAGAAGAACAGAAAAAAATAATCACTGGGTGCTAGGCTTAGTACCTGAGTGATGAAATAATCTGTAAAACGAACCGCCATGACAGGAGTTTACCTGTATTACAAACCTGCACATGCACCCCCAAGCCTAAAATAAAAGTTTAAAAAAAAAAATACACCTTGTGGCCACCGGCCCTCCCAAATTTCATTATTGAAAACACTGAACTCATTAATCTTCTACCCCAAACTCTAAATAGTATTTCAGGGCTGTGGGCAGAAAGGCCCAGAAAGGGAACAGTGAAAGCCTAACTCCCTAGCCATTATGAAAACATAATAAGGTCTGCTAGACCCAAGACAATAGCTTGGCCTCCCTAAATGGCAACCTCTGGTTTTTTTGTTTTGTTTTGTTTTGTTTTTTCTGTGTGTTTGTATCTAAGTCATTTTTCCCTCTAGGAGCATCCGTTTTTGCATCAGTAAAACAAGGAGACTCAACCCTGACAGTCCCTATGATCTTAAAGAGATGCCTCAAAAAAGGCCAAGAATCAGGCTGACATGCTGGAGCTCCTTTGGCAGGAACCCCAGTACATGCGTGTGTAAGAACACGCGAACACTCCCCTACTGGCCTCAATTTGCCTCAGGGACACTGAACAGGAAATGCATTTAGTGATCAATTGACTCCCCTTGACTTGGTTTGGTGCCTTCTCTAAATAACAAGAGCCTGGCAACATCAGAACCTCGCAACAATCTTTATTAATGAAGCTCCCGGCGCCGTGCGGAGAAGACACAGGCGGCGTATGCAAACGTGCTAAGGAAATTATTTCTATCAGCTCCAGCTATTTGAAAGCAATTGAAAAGTTTCCATTTGAAGAAAAAGTAATTTTCCTGATGTGAGTTTCCAGAGCTGTTTGTCTGCCCCCACCTAAGGCTGCCGCAGCTTCCTCGGCTCTGGGCTTTCTACATTTTATTAAACCACAGCCAAGTGGCGTCATGCTGTTAAAATATTGTGTCGTCTTTTAAAGTGATATCATTACCTAATAATTTTGAGAGCTTTACCTTTTTTTTTTTTCTTTGCCAGGAAGGGAAATGGACCAAATGGCTTGGCACTGTCACAAACATATGGGAGTGTGGGGGATGGGGGCCAAAAAGAACAGGGAGAATCAAACACCAGAGGTCAAGTGGGAGATGGGTATGTGAATTCTTCAGCCTCCCATTATTTTTTTAATACTTTAAGTTCTGGGGTACACGTGCAGATCGTGCAGGTTTGTTACATAGGTATACATGCACCATGGTGGTTTGCAGCATCTATCCCCCTATCATCTACATTAGCTATATCTCCTAATGTTAGCCCTCCCCAATCCCCGCACCCCCTGCTATCCCTCACCTAGAACCCCCACCCCCGCCACAGGCCCTAGTGTGTGATGTTCCCCTCCCTGTGTCCATGTGTTCTCTTTGTTCAACATCCACTTATGAGTGAGAACATGCGGTATTTGGTTCTGTTTATAGAGAAATGCAAGAGACATGAAATGCAGGTAAACAAAACCAGAGCAACTCCTGACCTTAGAGGTGGATCTTCCATGACATTGATGAAACTGACACAAGGCGCTATAACTAATTTTATCATCCTAGTTTTGTTTCTTTTACTTCAAGAGTGTGGTTGTTTTCTATTGCTGCAGAACAAATCATCACAACCTTAGGAGCTCAAAACAGCACTCGTTCATTCGTTCACAGTTCTGGAAGGGCAGATGTCTAGCATGGCATGGCTGGGGTCTCTGCTCAGAGTCCTACAAACCTGACATCAAAGAGTTGACCTTGCTGAACTTTCATCTAGAGGTGATGGAGAAAAATATGCCTCCATGTTCATTCCCGTTGTTGGAAAAATGTGGTTCCTTGAGATTTCAGGACTGAGGTTCTGTTTCCTAGCAGCTGTCAGACAAGAGCAACACTCAGTCCGATAGACCTCCTGTATTCCTTAGGGGATGGCCCTTCCATCTTTAAACCAGCAACGGTGCATCAAATCCTTCTCACTGATCTCTGACTTCCTCTTTTTTGATGAAGGGCAGAAAATTCTCCCTTTTTAATGGACTGGTGATGATTAAGCCAATCCCAGCCAAATAATTCTTCCTCTTTTAGGGCCCACTATGCCATAGAAGGCCAAGCATGGTGGCTCATGCCTGTAATCCCCAACACTTTGGGAAGCCGAGATGGGAGGACTGCTTGAGCCCAGGAGTTCGAAACTAACCTGGGCAACACAGGGAGACACCCAACTCTTACAAAAAAATTAGCTGGGTGCAGTGGTGCGTGCTTGTTTTTCCAGCTACTTGGGAGGGTGAGGTGGGTGGACTGCTTGAGCCCAGGAGGTCAAAGCTTGTGAGTTAGGTGTACTGTGCCACTGTACTACAGCCTGGGTGACAAAGCAAGACCTATGCCACATAACAATCTAGTCAAAGCAGCAAGAGCCATCATATTCAAGTTTCAAGGAATATTCAGGATATGTGCATAAGAGGGGTAGGGAATCTCGCGGGGCATTTCAGGATTCTGCCTACCCAAAAAGGGCTCCAACCGTGTAAGGCTCAGGACCCACCAAACGTGAGTCTACTTCAGGTTGACCTGTTTGATTCTGGAAGCTCTCACCGGGACAATCTCATCTCAGGTTGTTAACATCTTTTCAGACCCAGCTGCTCAAACACTCACCTGGCCGTCTACACATAAAGTTAGAATGTGGTTGAGCGTGCAGGGCTACTGTGGGCATCTGTTGTGTTTTCTGTCTGGAAACCCACCCTCCTCCTCTGTTAACACCTGTCTGATCTACCTTTCCTATCAAACTTTTCTCCCACTTTAAGTCTCTGTGGTTCCAGCTCCAGATATGGGCAAATGACGTTATTTTGTCAATTCAGAACCATCTTCCCCACCTTGACCTCAGTGTTTAGTATGACAATAAACGACCCACGGTAGTCAACAGGAACACACGTAGAATCTACTAGAAAGTCACTTTTTTTTCTCACTGTGGCTATCAGCAATAAGGATGACTGATGTGGTTGGAACTCAAGGGGTAACCAGGTAGAGCCTAATAATGAAGCCAATACAAAAGAATAGCCCTAACTGCAGAGAGCAAGAGGTGGGTCCTAATGACAACATTTAAGGTTTTTGATCCTACTGAGCCTGAAGTTAGACTACCCTTGGACAAATAAGTTCATTTCTCATCTATCCATCCATCCATCCATCCATCCATCCATCCATCCATCCAACCATCCATGTACTCCCCCACCTGCCCACCCTCCCACCTACCCAACCATGCATCCATCCATGCATCCATCCATCCATCCACCCACCTACGCATCCACGTATCCATCCATCCCTCCATCTACCCCCTACTTACCCACCTACCCACCCTCCCACCTACCTACCCTCCCACCTACCCATCCATGCATCTAAGCATCCATCCATCTGTCCATCCATCCATCCATCCATCCATGCATCCATCCATGCATCCATTCTTCTTTCTTTTAAGCTACTTAGTGTTATGTTTCTGTCACTTACAATCCCAAAATTAACATAGATGTCCCTGTAGCAGCCTCTATCTCACCCTTCAATTCAACTCTCACAAGTGCAAACCCCCTCCAGCCCCCATTCCCCAGCTGAACTGAAATGCAAGTCATTCCTGCTTTCTTCTTCCTCACTTCACTACCTCACCCGCTGCATGGTGTGACCATCTTTCTCCTTCCCTGACCAGTCATATTATGCTCAGTTCAAAGCACACCTGTTCTTGACATCTTCTCACCCTCCCCACCCTCATTAAGAGTTAATTCTGGGCTGGGTGAGGTGGCTTATGCCTGTAATCCCAGCATTTTGGAAGGCCGAGGCAGGTGGATCACGAGGTCAGGAGTTCAAGACCAGCCTGGCCAAGATGGTGAAATCCCATCTCTATTAAAAATACAAAAATTAGTCAGGCATGGTGGCAGGTGCCTATAATCCCAGCTACTCAGGAGGCTGGGGCACGATAATCCCTTGAACTTGGGAGGAAGAGGTTGCAGTAAGCCGAGATCATGCTACTGCACTCTAGCCTGGGCAACAGAGCAAGATTCCGTCTCAAAAAAAAAAAAAAAAACAGAGTTGACTCTGTTATTTTCTGGACTCTCAGAAGACTGTCCATACCTACTTACCTTCTAGCCTACTCCCTTGCCTGCTCTTAGGGAGTTCTGTTCACCTCCCATCCCAGTGTGTGGCACATAGCAAGTGCCTAATTATGCATGTGTGTAAATCTATCATTTTTCCCATTGTAACATAAAAGAAACAGGTGTTCAGGGAGGTTCAATTGAACTAATCTGACACCAAAGTCTGCATTCTCAACCACAATGAAGTCTTTCACTTTATTATTATATTATGATTCAGTGTTACTAGCATTAATAGGAAAAATAACTACACATATGGAACATAACTTTTCTCTTGCAGTATGGTAAGAGGTAATTTAAATAGATTACATCCTTTAGTCTTTGAAGCCATTCTGATGTCATGTTGTCTTACAAGAGAGGAAACTGAGTCCCAGAGGGGTTCGATGATTGCCCAAGGTCACACAGCTAGAATTTGAACCCAGTTCTCTTTCGAGAAACCTCATTCTCAGACATGACATTTATAGTGCTTGAAAAGACAGAGACAGAGACAGAGACAGAGACAGAGACAGAGACAGAGAGAGAAGATCGAGACTGAACTTGAAGGTGAGTCTGAGCAAGAAACTGAACTTGCTGAGACCTGTGTATTCAACCTCAGAGACCCCTTAGAAAGTGGCAGGGAGGTGCTGTGGGAGGGGTGAGAATGCCCACCAGGAAGCAATGCCCCTTCCCTGTCTTCTTCCCAAGACTATGGTCCCTGGATCCAAAGCAATGTCTGTGTCAAAATTTCCATTTTCAATCACCCAAGCCAGTTGGTCTGGACTGCGTGTTTAAATAGGATTTTCTCTCTTTCCTTTCTTTTTTTTTCAAATTGGAAAGAAGCTTTAAACACTTTGAAAGTGGCCTTAGGGACCAGCTCACAGTGTGATCTGCAACCCCTCCTTTTGAGGCAAGCGTCACTGCAGCCACCTTGCGAGCTCTGTTTTCAATTACAAAAGCTTGTTTGAACATGGGCTGTCACAGAGGCTGTTCAAACAGGCTTTTGTAATTGAAAAGAAGGAAAAACAAAAGATTTCTAACCTTCCAAAGCCAGGGTGGGAAGGAACTGGTCAGACAACTGTGGAACCAAAATGGTGGCCCACAATACCAGAATTGAGGCAGCCAAGAAAGCATTTCGGGATTCTTTTTTTTTTTTTTTTTGATTGGGCAGAAGCACAGAGACTGAAAGCAACTAGGACCTGGGTCAGTGTCGGCTCTGGTACAAAGTTACAGTTCCGGTATCTGACAGCAGGAAGGGACATGGGTGCAGGAGGAACACATACTGATGTTCACCAATGCTACCTAACCTAACAATTTTATTTTAAATTGACAAATAGTAATTGTATATGTTTATGGGGTGCAACGTGATGTTTTGATAAATCTATACATTGTGGAATGATTAAATCAAGGTGATCAGCATATCCATCATCTCACATATATACATATATATGTATATATATGTATATATATACACACACACATATACATATATGTGTGTGTGTGTGTATAAATATATATATATATATATATAGTCATAGTGAGAACGTTTAAAATCTATGCATGGCTGGGCATGGTGGCTCCTGCATGTAATCGCAACCCTTTGGGAGGCTGGGGCTAGAGAATCTCTTGAGGCCAAGAGTTCAAGATCAGCTGAAACAACATAGTGAGGCCCCCATCTCTGCAAACAATTAGAAGACTAGCAAGGTACGGTAATCCCAGCTACACAGGAGGCTGAGGTAGGAGCACCGCTTGGGCACAGGAAGTGAAAGCTACAGTGAGCTGTGATCACACCACTGTTCTGCAGCCCGGGTGACACAGCAAGACCCTGTCTCAAAAAACGAAATAAACAAGTAAACAAAATAAAGTGTATTTATTCAACTATTTCAAAGTATACTTTATTACTAATGTTAGTCACCACGCCCTGCCATCGATCACTAAATCATATTCCTCTTGTCTAACGGAAACTTTATTCCATCTCACCAACAACCTCTAGCTCCCGCCCCAGCCTTTGGTAACTATCATTCTACTCTCCATTTCCACGAGTCTGAATTTTTAGATTCCACATGCAAGTGGGATCCTGTAGTTTTTGTGTTTCCATGCCGAGTTTATTTCGGTTAGCATAATGTCTTCCAGGTTTACCCATTTTGTCACGAATAACAGAATCTCCTTCTTTTTCAAGGCTGAATAGTATTCCATTGTGTATATACATCACATTATTTTTACCTATTCATCTGCTGCAGGATACTTAACGCTGATTCCACATTTTCATTATTGTGAATAGTGTTGCAGTGAACATGAGAGTGCAGACACCTCTTCGACATACAGATTTCATTCCCTTTGGATATATACCAAGAAGCACGATTGCTTGATCACATGGTAGTTTCATTCTTAGTTTTTGGGGGAACCTCCATACTGCTTTCCATCGTGGCTGTACTAATTGACATTCCCACCAGTAGGGTACAAGTGTTTTCTTTTCTCCACACACTTACCAACACTTATCTCTTGACTTTTTGATAATAGCTAACGTAATGACTTCAGATTATTTGTACCTGGAGTGTCAGAAGCCATTGGTGCCTACAGTGAGAAAGTCATTTCATTTTCCATTTTCTTGCAATATTTTGAAATTCATCAAGCCAAGCATCTGTTTACCGCGTGTGTGTGTGTATGTGTGTGTGTGTGTGTGTGTGTGTGTGTAACTCCTAATACTTTTATATCTCCTTTTTAACAAAGACAGAACAAGTCTCATATTTGGACGCTTTTAGGAATCTGGATAGAATTTAGTAACATCGTTTTATTTTCACTGGATTTTAAGAAAAATAATCATAGCTTCCAATTAAAATAAATTGCAGTTAAAATGGAATCAATTTAAAATATTAAATGAATAACAGAACTAGGGTTTAGAAATATAGCAAATATTATACTGGTATTTGGAACTGCAAAAATAAATGAAGAGGTTTGTGGAAAAGTACATTTTGAGGCCTGGTGCTGTGGCTCATGCCTGTAATCCCAGCACTTTGGGAGGCCGAGGCAGGCAGATCGCCTGAGGTCAGGAGTTCAAGACCAGCCTGTCCAACATGGTGAAACCTTGTTCCTACTAAAAATATAAAAATTAGCATGGTAGCAGGTGCCTGTAATTCCAGCTACTTGGGAGGCTGAGGCAGGAGAATCACGTGAACCCAGGAGACAGAGGTTGCAGTGAGTGGAGATCACACCACTGCATGTCAACCTGGGCTAAGACCGTGGATTATAGTGATCACACACATTTGTATCCCAACTCCACCACCTACCACCTACAGACTCCATCAATTTCAGTTCCTCCTCTAGAAAACAGAACTAATAAAAATACCTGACTTAACAGGTTGCTCTGAGGATGTACCAGGTAAGCAATCACTCAGTTACTGTTTTCTATTATTGTTAAAAATAAGCTTAATGTTTCTCCACTTAAAAAATGTAGGGACTCCCTTCAGAGGAAGGACAATTCTCATGAATCCACCCCGTGTGTAAAAATTTTTGCAGACCCCAAGTCTTCATCTAAGAATCCAATTTGTAAACCGTGGATCCAGACGTTGCAAAAATAAATCATAACGAGATAGAGATTTCGGTGATTTTTCCAAGGTCTCACAACTAGTTATGAGTCCGAGGTGTCGTAGAATCCAAATCTCCTTCTGTTAATGAACGACAGTCACATTGGTGTGGGATAAAGATTGTGAACTCTGGACTGATCACTGCAGGCCTTCTGGTTTCTCTAACTCCTGCCCTGCCTACAGCAGATTCCAAAAGCACCCCCGACCTCAACCAGTCGGCTAACAACTCTAAATTTCACCACATTTTCTAAAACTCCCCAGGAAGGTGATTAAGAACAACCAGCATCCCTGTTCTAGCCCCAACCCTTCTCCAATATACCAATTTTCCAAGCTGGATTTCTAGTGAGGCATACAGTGTTCCTGAATGCAGGGAGGAGACTCAGACCCAGGTTTTGCCAAAGTGTCATAGGGGTAATTATATGCAGGTCTCATTTTCAATAGCATCAGATTTAAAAGGGATGCATCATTCTCGAGCTTTTACCTCCCCTTTTCACTAGGAGAGATAATAGTATGTCTTTGAATGGCCTGAGATTTACATAATGGCTTACTTTGTTCCCCCAACTCCCCGATAACTGAGTTAGAACACCGCCCAAGAGAGCAAGGGAACCCTTGAGGGGTGGTCTGACTTCTACCCCACCTCCAATAAACAAACGGCAATAGATAGCAGAAAAGTTGAAGAAGGCAATTGCATGTTTAGTTGATGGAGAGGTAAGCGTGGCCCATCAGGTTTAGAATTTTAATTTGTGGCAGTGAAACACTGCCCAAGGTAACCCTGCTGAGAGGGGCCCCGACAGCTATTTGGAGATATACGCTGATGTGTGAGCAGAGAAAGCTCCTCTTCAGGAAAGAGGGTGGAACAGACCTGAGAAACTGAGGAACAAGCTGGTTTTGCATATATAATTATGTACAGAATTATGTAATTATATATTATTACAGTATTATATATATTTGTCATAAAATACACATAAAATTCACTATGTTAATCATTTTACAGTGTACAATTCAGTGGCATTTAGGACATTCACAATGCTGTGCAACCATCACCACTATCTGCTTCCAGTCATATTCATGTTCAATCACTAATCACGTTCATGTTCCGCTAATTATGAACCACTAACCACGTACACGTCTGTGTTCAACCACTCATCTGCTGTTTCCATGGCTTTTCCTGTTCTGGACACTTCTATAAACGCAATCACACAGTATGTGTTCTTTAGGTCTAGTTTTTTCTACTAAGCATATTTTCAAGGTTCATCTACATTGCAGCTCGGATGAGAACTTCATTCATACATGGTGTTTTGTCTGTTCACTTGCTGATGGACATTTGGTTTGCTTCCATCTTTTGGTTCTTGTGAATGGTACAGCTATCAGCATGTGTATACAGGTGGCAGGGACTGGGCTCGGGGGCAGGGACCTTACGTAGCTCAAGGGAAGTTTGTCTGTAGAGGCAACAGGGTCTTAGGATCAATACTTAGGAGAGAAGCTGCTCCTCTGTGGTGTGATGGCTCTGACTTTGGGGACAGATGATCTAGGTCTGAATTCACAGTCTGTCCCCTGCTCTCCGTGAGTCTTCAGGGAGCTGCTGTAATCCCATGTGCCCCTGTCCTTGCTTGAGCTGGGGCTAATCCTGAAGGCTCTCATTATTCAACCTTAGCCCACGGCATCCCTCTGACTCCGTGAGATCCCTTCCGGCCTCGTTCTCAGGGTCCTGCATGTACCTGCCCCCCTCCACCCCATTTCCAATCACAAAGCCATAGCATTCTCCTACTCTCTTTTTGTTAATTTAGAGTTTATTATTTTTCTTATTTAAATTGTAAATCTCTTCCCCGGAAGTCTTGCCTAAACTACCCCATTACCACTACATTAGCAGCCATTTTTCCCCTCTGGTTACAGATTTTTCTGATCTCTCATATGCATCATTTGCTGCAGAGCAAAATTATCAGCTGCTCTGGCAAGTGGTGGGAGAGGTTAATGTAAAAACCATCCAAGGCCTTGCTGGGAGTCCCCTGAGAAGAGGCAAGGTGGGGGTGAGAGACCTGGCTGAGGCTTTCCCTGTCCTCCACACTCCCCGCTTAACCTGGGAAGGAAGGAAGAGCCCATCACTTCCCCCAACAGTTTGGGAGCATATCCAGGAAAAAAGGCAAAGTGCTGGTGTCTGCCAAGCCCAGTGGTTGCAATCTTTCAAAGGCTTGAATATTTTACACTTCCTTCTGTGGCTGGGCTCACATGCAGAATGGAGCGCGTTAGCCCCTGAATTCCAAATTTACTTTAAGTAATTAAACTCATTTATTTCCATCTGAATACACTGTGGGGTTGGAAGAGTTTATGGAAATCTGGGTAAGGAGAATGAATAGATAAATAAATTATATGAGGGTGGGTGGTTACTGATGGTGGGGATGTTAAATCGTTTAAACCAGCAGCAGCTTTCTGCCAGAGTGGGCGGACGACTGTGCACCACAGAGACCCTTCACCTGGGTTCTGGGTCCAGCAGGGAGAGACGGCGGCCATTCAGAAGCACCTGCTGTGCCTGGGCTCTCCTCTGCCCTGAGCCAGGCAGGAACTTCCGGTGTGTTAGCCTTGCTCTAGCAAAACAAGGGGATGAACACGGGCTATCCTTAGCTGAGACACCCTCCTTGTCACATCTCCTTGTGTACCTTTTTCTTTTTCCCTTCCTTCTGTTCATCCCCATATGGTGTAGATGTTTGTCCCCTCCAAATCTCAGATCTCATGATGAAATATGGTGTCAGTGTTGGAGGTGGGAGGCATTGAATCATGGGGATGGATCCATCATGAATGGCTTAACAGCGTCCCCTTGGTGACGAGTGAGTTCTTGCTCTGAGTTCACAGTGAGAGCTAGGGTTTGGGGGTTTGTTTGCGCTTTGGGACAGGGTCTTGCTCTGTTGCCCAGGCTGGAATTCAGTGGCATGATCAGAGCTCACTGCAGCCTCGACCTCCTGGGTTCAAGTGATTCTCCTACTTCAGCCTCCTGAGTAGCTGAGACCACAGGTGCACATCATCATGCCCGGCTAATTTTATATTTTTGGAGGAGATGGGGTCTAGCTATGTTGCCCATGCTAGTCTGAAACTCCTAGCCTCAAGCGAGCCTCCTACTTTGGCTAGGATTACAGGCATGAGCCACCTCACCTGGCCGATCTGGTTGCTCCTCCTCCTCTTGCTCTCTATTGCTCCCTCTCTTGCCATGCCATGCACCTGCTCCCCTCTTGCCCTCCCCCATAAACGGAAACTTCCTGAGGCCTCCCTAGCAGCAGATTCTGGCACTATGCTTCCTGTACAGCCTGCAGAACCATGAGCCAATTAAATTTCTCTTCTTTGTAAATCACCCAGCTTCGGGTATTTCTGTAGAGGCACGCAAGAACCATCTAACATGCTCCTTATTTCTATTTTCTCATCCCCTTCATTGCCTTTCCAGAAATAGTTGCTATTATCAATAGTCTTATCAATATCAGTGACTGGCTCCATTCAAAATCAATTTCATCTTGATGCCCTCGTTGGTCCTTCTAAGGCAAGTCAGATAAGATTCTTTTTCCGCCTGAATGCTTCCCTTACAACCTACTCCCCCCACACATCGAGGGCACTTTGCTTCTACCTTTCATCAGATTCTGCCTTGAATCATAAGCAATTTATACAAAAATTGCTAGCCCTCTGAGGGGACAGGATGTGAACACTTGAGCTGGTAAAGAAAGACGATCTCTGGAGAAGGTAGGTGAGAGAGGGAAAGATCCTGGTCACATCAGAAGCCATACAGAAAGCTTATTATGAGCTGCAGTGGGACTAGAGCGCTTGTTTCTCTAGCTTTCCCCCAAATCCCACTGCTTCCTGTGGCCTTAGCTTTCTCTGGGGTGCCCGTTATGATACCTATATCCTAACAAGTGGTCAGTAGTATTTATGCAATTGTGTGCAATCTGGAAAGGCTACGTTAGATTCCCACCAACACATCAGAGATGGAACAGGGATTAGAATCAATGATTCCCATGATCTGTGGAGCTTCCTGCTGAACTTCGCACAGGGAAGAGGAAAACAGATTCCTCAGGTAGCCTTGCATGTTCACACGCCATGGCATGTGTTCACACGCCACCACTGCACGTACGAAGAGACACTCCATTGGGCAGGAAGTATCTGTGCTTTCCCTTTAAGATGCTTGTTATGATATGCTTATTTTGTCCTTTCGATGGATTTTTAAAAATTGCAATGCTGAGCAGGAAGAACTTCCATCCTGACCTTCCTGAAAGACATTTTATTCCAGTCGAGATCCCATACTGACTTCACTGTTTAGGGACAGCCTTGCATCCCAAGGACGGGGATCCTACCTGGGCGTGCTCCCTGTCTCCCGGCTGCCCTGCTTTTGGACAAGGTCTTTCAGCTGTCCCTGGAAGGGTGCTTCCTTCTCTGCCCAGTACAGAGCTGCCTAGGCTGTGGTCTTGAGACAAGGGAGCCAGGTCAAGGCTAGCCTGGAAAACACTCAAAACGCTGTGATCAGTTTCCTCAAAAGTTAAAGAATTGCCATATAACCCAGTAAGTCCACTCCTAGGTATCTACCCAAGAGAAATAAAAACAGGTTCCCAAACAGATCCTTGTACATAAATGCTCACAGCAGTGATAAACAACAAAAAGGGAGGAACAGCCCAAATGCACATCCACCGATGAGTGAATAAACAGAATGGGGTCTATCTACATACAGGCTACTATATGACTAATGTACAGTAAAAAGGAATGAGAAGGAATGAAGCATAGCACTTCCTTCTATAAAAAGAGAGGAAGTAGCCAGGCGCAGTGGCTCAAGCCTGTAATCCCAGCTCTTCGGGAGGCCGAGGCAGGGGGATCACGAGGTCAAGAGATGGAGACCATGGTGAAACCCCGTCTCTACTAAAGAATACAAAAATTAGCCGGGCATGGTGGCACGCACCTGTGGTCCCAGCTACTCAGGAGGCTGAGACAGAATTGCTTGAACCTGGGAAGTGGAGGTTGCAGTGAGCCGAGATTGTGCCACTGCACTGCAGCCTGGTGCCTGGCAACAGAGCAAGACTCTGTCTCAAAAGAAAAAAAAAAAAAAGAGAGAGAGGAAGTACTACTCTGTTTCAATATGGATGAACGTTGAAAACATTATGCTCAGTGAAAAAAGGCCCTGAGAAAAGGTCACATACATACTAGAGGATTCCATGTACAGGAAACATGCACAAAAGCACATCTGTAGAAAGTCGATTGCTAATTGCCAGGGCTGTGGAGAAGGGGAATGCAGAGCGACTCCTGATGGGTATGGGGTTTCCTTTGAAGTCGTGAAAACATTTTAAAACTAGATCAAGGTAGCGGCTGCACAACATTGTGAACGCACTAAACGCCATGGAATTATACACTTTAAAATGGTGAATTTTATATTACATAACATCTTCAATTACAACAACAGCTATGAGTTTTACTTTGGGCTTTCAGTAGGGTGACACCGTAATTTATTATCTAACCTGGAATGTGTTAGAGGGCTAATTCAGAAAAACAGGCATTAACTAGAACCATCCAGGGATATATGGTCAGCCTGCCTTCACTGAAGTGACAGCCATTCGTACATTTTTTTTCTACATATATGGATAAGAAGTATAAACATGACAGCTAATTTTCTAGGTACCTATGTGCTATCAGGCTGAAGCTGTCTCAGCTCTCAGGCACTGGGAAAGAGGTGGATATGGGATTCCTGCCCGGTGGGATCTCATGATCACAGCCCCAGGCTCCCCTTCGCCTCCTTGTGTCCACTGCTCACACTAGCTGGAACACCCTCCTTTCCTGAGCACCTGTAGAGCCAGCACTCTTTGGAGCCGGAGCTAAAGTTGGCTTTTCTGAGACGTCTCCTTGACTTCCCAGGAAGGGTCAAGTGCTGCTCCTCACCCTGGTCAAGCCTGCTTTATTGCAGATATCACTGTAACTGCACATTGGTCCCTCCTCCCTTGACTGTGATCAACCTCAGGACAAGCAGAAAGCTTTATGCAGATTTACAGTCCTAGTGGTTACTTTGTAACTCTGGAGTAAAATCTTGGTTAAGTGAGCTCACCTTCCAGGAGATAAGGAATGCGTACAGCTCACTGTCCACCCTGTAACCTTTCAGAGGGGCTTTAATCATTCATCCAGAGAATGCTGGATTAACTTTGCTGTAGATAGGAAGGGGGGTCTGTTAAAGCTGGTCAACAGCTTTATTAACCCTTACTGTCTCTCAGGTTCTGGTGATGTATGATGCAGAACTAGGTGCGTGGTCTGGGATGTGAAGTTACACAAAGTCCAGTGTTAATGGAAAAAGGTGAAACTGGTTGGGTGCGGTGGCTCACATCTGTGATCCCAGCACTTTGGGAGGCCTAGGTGGGTGGATCACCTGAGGTCAGAAGTTTGAGAACAGTCTGGCCAACATGGTGAAACACTGTCTCTACTAAAAAACACAAAAATTAGCAGGATGTGGTGGTGTGTGCCTGTAGTCTGAGCTCCTTGGGAGGCTGAGGGACAAAAATCCCTTGAACCTGGGAGGCAGAGGTTGCAGTGAGCCGAGATTGTGCCACTGCCCTCCAGACTGGGCAACAGAATGAGACTCTGTCTCAGAATAATAACAATAATAAATAATAATAAAGGCAAAACTACAGTT
The DNA here is from genome assembly GCF_009761245.1 of Sapajus apella. Lineage (NCBI taxonomy): Eukaryota > Metazoa > Chordata > Mammalia > Primates > Cebidae > Sapajus > Sapajus apella. The sequence continues at coordinate 2,987,057 of NW_022437039.1, read as the reverse complement.
GCCATAAGAGAACTGCAGGCTGTCCTGAGGGCTTGGGACATGGAATTCGACCTGGGAAAGGAGGGCTTTCTTAGAAGGTGAGGATCCAGCTGCACCCTAAATCTGAGAGGTGGGGAGAGCTTAACTTGTGACAGATTCTTTCTCCCATGTAGGAGAACATATTCTAGGAACAAAGAGGTCAGTGCAGCTGGAAGAGAAAGGGGAAGGAGGAGCCTGACAGGGACCAGGGCTAGACCCTGCAGTGGGAAGTCATTTTAAACAGAGCAGAGTCACAATCCAGTTTGCATTTTATAATGATCATTCTGTCGCACTTTGACACTAGTTTTAAAAATACATCTGAGGGATCATGTGGTGAAGCAAGGGAGAGGTTATGTCAGGTATCCAGGTAAGAAATGGTAAATGGCAGCATGCACTGGGGACATGACCATTTCTGTGCTGACACATTTCCCAGGGCGTAGCAGCAAGGAGGCAGGACCCACATGGAGATGCCCACTGCCATCCGGAGCCTGGGTCTCCTCACAGTCCAGCTCCTTCCTTCCCACCCATTGTGGCTCCTCTTAGTGGTTTCAGAACCACCTGGGAATTCCCATCTTCTTTGGCTGGAATTGTGATGAGCTCCTGATCAGACAGATAATCTTGAGAAAATTACTTAACATCTCAAACTCTCTGTGTTTATAAAATGAAGATGAGTCCTGAAAGCAGCGTATCTCTTAGGCTGTTGGGAGGATTCAACGTAAGATGCACATAAAGTGCTTAGCAGAGTGCCTGGTGGTGGGAGCTTAATGGACTTATTAAGTATTATCTATTATGTTATTACCAATATTATGCTTCCATGGGCATGTTTTACAACAGTGAAGCCCTCGAGTAAGCTGCTCCTCTTGGCTGTGGGCTCAAAGCACAGGCACCAAGACTGAAAAAGAGCCTGGCACCCTGGGATGCTCAGGAAGTCATTGTCTAAAGTGAAGGAACAGGAACAAAAACTGACTCACAAATTCCAAACCGTAGAGCAGGTCCAAGTGGGGCCATGCCTGGAAGGTGGGGTGAACGGAGAAAGTGGGACAACGAAGGAGCCCTTCTGACTTAATTCATCCCCATCCTAGGGGCACATAGGCAGGTCATATCACGCCCATCAAAGGCAAGGGAGATATCCAGTAGCTTGTCCTGTGCACAGCTGAATTCAGCCCGGAGGCGGGAGTCACCCAGGCGTTCTGAAACCTGCTTTCCCCCATCAGGAGAGCATTTGTCTCTCTTGGCTAAGAGGATGTCGTTTCCACCTCTCTCCCAGCTCAATCCAGGAGCTGTGCCTTTGAGAAGTAAAGCTAATGAAACGGCAGCCCAGTGGAGGCAGAGATAAGCAGCTTAGTGTCGGGAGGGGTGCCGACCCGGCAGCTTCCTCACCTGACAACCACTTGTGGGGCTTACCAGAAGGAAAAATGAGAATTCTATCTCCCTTCTAGGAGGTCTTCCCCCTGCTTCCACTGAAATTAGTTCAAAGGCTAGGAGGCAGTGGGGCACTCCGTACTTCCTAATTATAAGGAGAAAACATTGGGAAGAAGGGCTGGGCATACAGGCCCCTATAAAAGCTTTAAAAAAGTGGTGAATAGACATATTTAGGTGGAAGCAATGTTCAAGAGATGTTTTCCCTAAGACTTTCCTCTGAGATTCTTATGAACAAAGAGATGAGGAAAGCAGGTACAGAAAGAACTAAGAGGGAGGGAGAAAGGCAAGGGAGACAGAGAATGAATACAAGATGAGAGACAGTAAGACAAAAACAAATAGAAGACAAACTCCAACAAAGGAGGGGGGAATTAAGAAGAATCCAAGAATTACAGCTGTTATGGATAAAGCTGTCTAGCCTGTAACGATGATGGGGAGAACAGTCCTTTCTTCTGGGCTTTGTGCTAGAGTGTCAGGAAGACAGCTCAGACACCACATGAATTTTCAGGCATGGTCTCCTGCTTCAGGCTATGCAATGCCTTACATTTGTACTTGAGATGGAGCTTAAAATCCTTAACACAGTCTGTAGGAATCTGCACAATCCAATCTTACACCTACCAGGGGACAAGCATTACTAGCTGCTGTGGAGGCTGGAGACGTAAGACTGCTTCTACCAAGAAACCTGTGTGCAGTTCACAGGGCAGGGCACTGAAGAGCGCTATGCCCCATCATTCCCCAATGCAATCATCATGAATTTTAACAGGATGACATTTTTTAAGGCTTATGATGGTAATGCGTCACACTATATTCCACAAACTTGTTTTTCTTTCATTACTGAGTCTCGCTCTGTTACCCAGGCTGGAGTGCAGGGTAGTGATCTTGGCTCACTGCAACCTCCACTTCAAGGGGTCAAGCAATTTTTGTGCCTCGGCCTCCCAAGTAGCTGGTATTACAGGCAAGTGCCATCACACCAGGCTAATGTTTGTATTTTTAGTAGAGGCAGGGTTTTACCATGTTGGCCAGGCTGGTCTCGAACTCCTGACCTCAGGTGATATGCTCGCATTGGCCTCCCAAAGTGTTGGGATTACAAGCGTGAGCAACCACACCCTGCCTGTCTTCTATAAACTTCTCTGGCAACCTATTAAGAGTAAGTCCTCTCTAATGAAACCTTGCCAGGCTCATCCACTCTCTCCCTTCTTAGCCACTAGGAATAAGTAGGCACAAAATCGTTCATTGGATGGATGAATGAACATCGTTTAGGTAGAAGTGTTGAGTGGTGTTTTAGTCTCTGGAGTGCTTCAGCCATCTCTAGAATCTCAAAATTTGGAAAGGACGCAGCAGCCAGCTGAATCATCTTGATTCTACTCAAATCATGTGGAAGAAAATATTAACAGAGGGAAAAGAAAGACACAAGCCAAATTAGTGACAATCTTGCCCTATTAGGACCTGTTCACTCAAGAGAGGATGCAATAAGATGCTCCATTGACAATCTAGATGCCTAGAAGAGACAAAGGGGGTGGGCAATAACAAGGGGTGTAATGAGCAGCCTCTAAAATATCCACAGTGGTTTCCGCCTCCTGGTGTTCCTGCCCCTGTGTAATATCCTCCCCTCGGGTGTAGACTCCACTTAGCAAGTTACTTCTATTCAACAGCATACAACAAAAGTGATGGCACATTACAATATTAGGTGACCAAAAGGCTGTGGCTTCCAACTGGTGAAACCTTTATCATTATCTCTGCCTTCTTTTTCTTTTGCTCTCTTTCACATCACCAGCTGCCATGTTGTAAGGGCACTCAAGCCGTCTACAGAGAGCCCCACATGATGGGGAGCGGAGACTGGCCAGCAACCATGTGAGTGAGCTTATAAGCAGACCCAGGACCTGCCAACAGTTACATGACTGAACTTGGAAGGGGATTCTCTAGCCTCAGTCAAGCTTCAGACGAGACTGCAGCCCTGGCTGACAGCATAAAAGCAAACTGATAAGAGATCTTGCACCCAGGGAACCCAGTGAAGCTACCTCCTGATTTCTGACCCACAAAAAATTGGGAATAACAAACATTTCTTGTTTTGTCAAGTTTTGTGATAATTTGTTACATAACAGAAGATAATAAATACATGTGACAAGACATCTACCAGGCACTGCGAACCCAAAATGAAGACAGTTTTCCAAGTTTTCCCTGGATTATTTTGGGGCCAAAGCCTGCTTTCCTCCTGTCTGCCATCACCAAATGAGACAACACAGCTTCAAAGTTCCCAAGAGATCTCATGAAATTTGTGGGTTAATGTCTCTGTTCTTGAATCAAACAAACCTAGGTATGAACCCTGATCCTGCAAACTCCAAGTTGAGTGGCCCTAAGGAAGTTCCTTACCACCAATGAGCCTTGATGTCCTCATGATGGAATGAGAGGAGTGACAGAATATACCCTGTCCACCTCTTAGCATTGTAAAGGAAGATGTCATTCATACATCCAAAGTGCTCAGCATGGTTCTGGTACATGATAGGTACTACAACAATGGTAGGTGTATCTTTACAGCTAGTGCTCGACTTACGACCATGGTCGGGACCACGGACCGGTCGTAACACGATTTGGTCGTAAGTTGAGTAGGCTATATGTACAGTTGAAATGGTGCACGTGGAGATGGTAGTGCTGCCGGAACCTGGTCCGCACTGTCGTACGCCCAGCTGGGCAATGTTTGCGCTGCCAGACGCGGAGCAGTCGTGGCTAGCGATTGTGGTCGTAAAGTCGAATGGTCGTAAGTTGCATAGGTGGTAAGTTGATCAATACCTGTACCTTGTATCAAACCTTGTACAAAAGCCAGAATGCAGAATTATTGGTATTTTGGATGCACTGCTAAAATGTTCAGAAAATCATTCTTCTTGAGCAAGGACCTAGTTATACGCCTGTGTTAGCCTGTTTTGCACTGCTGCAAAGGAACACCTGAGACTGAGCAATTTATAAAGAAAAGAGGTTTATTTGGCTCACAGTTCTTCAGACTGTACATGCATGGCTCCAGAGTCTGCTCAGTTCCTGGGGAGGACCTCAGAGAGCTCTCAAAACCAGCAGAAAGCAAAGGGGTACAGTTGTGTCACATGGCAAGAGAGAGGAAGCAAGCCAGATGCCAGGCTCTTAAACAACTGGCTCTCACTTGAGCTCATTACCGTGTATAAGGTACCAAGCCATTCATTCATTCACCATCACCCAAACACCTTTCATGAGGCCCTGTTGCCAACATTGGAATCACACTTCCACACGAGATTGGAGGGGACGAATATTTAAACCACATCAACACCTGTGTGAGACCAAACAACCCATACATGGTAGAGGTGGGGGAGATAAATAAGTCACAGTAAATAACCATGGAATCACTAAGATGGTGTAATGCACCTGTGTGTGGCTTTCTACTTGTTAAGCTAGGTCAACTGTTAACCTTATAATACATCCACAAACTGAATTTCTAGGCAAAGAAAGCGATGCCAACACAACACACAGCTACTACGTGCAGCTCGGAAATGTCAAGAGACTTCCCTAAGGTCATATGCTTGGCAATGCTAGAGTCTGAACTTAGACTTGGGTCTTCCAACACTAAGAAAAGCACATTTTTGGTCCGGGCGCAGTGACTCGTGCCTGTAATCCCAGCACTTAGGGAGGCCGAAACGGCAGGATCATGAGCTCAGGAGATCAAGACCATCCTGGCTAACACAGTGAAACCCCGTCTCTACTGAAAATACAAAAAATTAGCGGGGCATGGTGCCAGGCACCTGCAGTCCTGGCTACTCAGGAGGCTGAGGCAGGAGAATCACTTGAACCTGGGAGGCAGACGTTGTAGTGAGCTGAGATTACACCACTGCACTCTGGCCTGGGTGACAGAGCAAGACTCTGTCTAAAAGAATTAAAAAAAGAAAGAAAGAAAGAAAAGAAGAGCACTTTTTCCTGCATGACTTAAGTACCTCCGGAAGCTGACCACCCCACCGGGCCAGCTGTCCTGCCTCCCCTCTGTTCTTGGGTCTTGAGGCCAGAACTGGACACATGAACCCAGCCCTTTGTTACAATTTTCCTCATTAGAACCTCACTTTCATTGCCAAGCCAGCTCTCCTCATCTCGTGTCAACTCTGCCGCCTCTAATTATTTCACTGTAATTATTTTTTCTTAACAAAGGAGATAAAACTAATCATAACATCTTTTTTGTAAGCCTCCAAGAGTCACGCTTAAATTACTGCACTGATTTGAAAACCCCAGCAAGCAAATAGGAAATAATTATACTTTTATCTGGGTTGTGGCTGATGTTTTGCCAGATACCTACTAAGTTCCTATGCAAAAACAAGAGGTCATGTGTAGAAAAATGACTTTGTCCTGAAAGTCCTTGAATGTGCAGTGCATCTTGCCTTATTTTGTGGTGTGGTGGGACTGGAGTGAGGCGGGAGCGGTGAGGGGAAGAGCTGGGAGATCCCAGGTGTCCCTGACACATTCCCCAAGGCATGCTGTTCTCAGGGTAGACTCCTCATCCCTGATTAATGCAAAGCTGCTCGGCTTCTCCCAGGTGCAGCTAAATGTATAGGCATCAATGAGACACAAAGCAAAAACAATGGCTAACATTTATTATGTGGTCAATTACATGGCGAGCAGCATGCTAAGGAAGTGATAGGTCTTGCCTCACTTGATCACTTGAAAAGCCTAAGAGGTAACCTCAGCAAACACACTCCATAGATTAAAAAACTGAGACTCAGAGAGGCCAAGTCACTTAATCAAAGGCACAAAGTTAGCAAATGGCAGAGATGGGTGTGAAGCTCAGGTGTGTCCAAATCTCACATGCTTGTTTTTTGCCCACCAGTCTCTACTTTAGGTAGCACGTGGGTGGAGAGATGAGGATGGAGGAGTAGGTGCATCATTAGTTCAGAGGTTCTCCCTTGGCCTTCCTGTCGGCAGATTTCTCCCTTGAAGATGGCTTCTAAGTTCTGAATGTTTGTGTCCCCTCAAAATTCATATACTGAAATCCTAATCCCCAAGGTGGTGGTATTCGGAGGTGGGGCTTCAGGGAGGGGAGGAGTCCATGGGGGTGGGGCCCTCATGGTGGAGATGAGTGGCCTTATAAAAGAAGTCCTAGAGCTCCCCTTCCCCTCCCGCCATATGCAGACACGGTGCAAAGGCACCACCTGTGAACCAGAATGCAGACTCTCACCAGACACTGAATCTGCCTTCATCTTAGACTTTGTAGACTCCAGAACTGTGAAAACCAAATCTCTGCAGTTTAGAAGTGGCCCGGTTTGCGGTATTTTGTTACAGCAGCCCAAACAGAGTGAGACAATGCCTCAGCACCCCGGTCACAAGTTAGAAATGGGATTAGTGCATGGTGCATGACAATGCGTTGAAAACTCACATGCACACCAGCTCTTTCACAGCCGAACCCTCTGTTAGCAAAGAAAATATATATGTAGTCAGTACCGTGGGGATGAAGAAATGAGATGCTAGGATGGTGTTCCCAGGGAAGCTGTGCTTATCTCAACAGCAAGAGGTCTCTGAAGATACGGCTGTGGCAGAAGATAAGGGGAATGGGAACTTCAGCACTTCAGATCCTCCACGAGTATCCAGTGACAATCCACCATCAGTGGTAACTGTGGAGCCAAAACAGATGATGGAAGTTCTGGGAGTGAAAAACAGAGAGTGGATCCCTAGTGGGAGGCCCTAGAGACCTCTAATGTCTTACCAGGGCAGGGTTTCTTCCACAGTTTGGTAAATGAGCCACTCAGAGCATCTGCCCTCCAGCAACTGAGCTGTCAAAGAGACCTCAGGTACAGATTCCTGGGAGGGAGGTTGCAGAGTTAGGCTCTCTGGTGATTTCAGTTATACCCAAGAGAAGAGAGATTCCATGGATCATAATCTAGAGACCAGAGTGGATCCACCAAGTCAAATGGGCTGTAAGCTTTGTCTACAGGTAGGACCTATGTCTGCCAAACACCCCAGGCTCTCTCCATCACTGCCAGTCCAATGGCACAGCACCTTACTTTCTGTTCCCCTGGAAGCAGATGCTAAGTCAAAGATCCAAGCACAAGTAGTTTATTTGGGGGATGATTACAGATAAGAGAGGTGAGAAAGGGGATCTGATTTGCATTATTAGGCAAATTACCAGTGTGGGTAATTGAAGCTTGATCCCAGTAGGGAACATAGGGTACAGAGTCAGAGTTATCCCACCCAGAGGGTGAGGGATCTAGGGTGTTTGTACACCAGCTTCCATCTGTCATGGAACAGGGAGCTCTCCTGGGGGAGTGAATTTGCCAGCACTTCCAGCCTGCGTTGCACACACAGAAAGTCAGATGGGCAAACACACACACACACACACACACACACACACACACACACAACAAAGTTTTCAGGCAGACATGCAGATTTTGGAAGCTTGAAGTTGGGTTGATGGGCATCCTACTGATAAAAATAAAAGCAGGGCACTGATGGAGAGACAAAAAGCAAAGGCTGAGAAACCCTCACTTCCTCAGACCAAGAAGCCACCCTGGACAGCTCCTTTCTTGCTCTGCCAGCCCAGACCCACTCAATCTCACATCTTCCTCCAATCCAATAACCTTCAGGCCTCCTGAATCTCTCCACCTATCTTTTCTACACAGGAAGAGATTCTCATAGTAGCCGGCTGTTGTCGAGACTTTCCTGGCCATCTTGCATCCTGCCTGAAGGCAAGGGGATGGACAAATTGACCCTCACTTAGCATTCTGAGCTGAAGAAGGGACATTCTTCCAGTCAAGAAGGCTCTGGAACCTTCTAGATTGTGCACTGAATAGGAGGTGCTATGGAGGCAGGGGATGGGAGAATGTGCTTCCCTATGTGATGCTATGTGAAACTTCTCCCCGAGACTGACTTAAGGACCAGGCTATGCAGAGATCTCCGCTGATGCTAGTTTCTTTTTCATTCTGAGAGCCTGTGGTGATCATCCTAGGCTGCAGGAAAGAAAAAGCTTCACGAACCCTCTTGTGAACAAGTTGCCTCTGAGCAAGTTGGTGGAGGACAAAAATTGCTAAAGATTTTTTTTTTTTTAGATGGAGTCTTGCTCTGTCACCCAGGCTGGAGTACAGTGGCATAATCTTGGCTCACTGCAACCTCTACCCTGCTGGGTTCAAGTGACTCTCCTGCCTCAGCCTCCTGAGTAGCTGGGATTACAGGTGCTTGCCACCACGCCTGGCTAATTTTCATATTTTTAGTAAAGATGGGGTTTTGCCATATTGGTCAGGCTGGCCTTGAACTCGTGACTCCAAGTGATCACCCGCCTCAGTCTCTCAAAGTGCTAGGATTATAGGTGTGAGCTGCCGCACCTGGCCCAGTTGCTAAAAATTTCAGTGTTCTGACATCTTACCAGGGCTGGGCTTCTTCCCCACTTTGGTAAATAAGCCACTCAGAACATCTGCCCTCCAGCAACTGAGCTGTCAAAGAGACCTCAGGTAGAGATGCCCGGGAGGGAGGTTGCAGAGTTAGGCTCTCTGGTGATTTCACTTACACTCGAGAGAAGGGAGATTCCATGGATCAACTGCTGCTGTGGTCTGTAAACCATGCTTCATGTAGCTCTCAGAGTTGACTGCGGATGTCTGTGGAGGTGCTGAAGAGGACTGATCATGGAGAGGCCATTCCTCAAGCAGATCATCCCTCCTTTTATCTATTCAATATTGGGCTTCTCTATGATTCTTTTTAAAGAAAGGGGCTTAGTCTGTTGGAGCTGATATAGTAAAATGCCATGAACCACGTGGCTTATACATAAAAGAAATTTCTCACAATTCTGGAAGCTGGAAGTTCAAGATCAAGTCTCTAGCAGATTTGGTGTCTGGTGAGGGCCCACTTCCTTTGTTCATGGACAGCTCTCTTCTTGCTGTGTCTTCACAGCACAGGAGGAAAAAGAGCTCTCCGGGGCCTCTTTTATAAGGACACCAATCCCACTCATGAAACCTTCGCCCTCATGAGCTACTCCACTCCCAAAGACCACAATTTGAATACACTCGCATCAGAATTAAGTTTCAACATATAACTTTGGGTCGTGGGGCACAAACATGCAGTCTGTAGCAGTGGCCCACGAGTTTAGAGGCATCGAATTGAAACTAAGAGCCTGCAACGTCCAGCCACAGTTTTAGTTCCCAGAAGGGAGCATCATATAGTAATTAATAATGAATCTCTGCACTTTGGGAGGCTGAGGTGTGTAGATCACTTAAGGTCAGGAGTTCGAGACCAGCCTGGGTAATATGGTGAAACCCCATCTGTACTAAAAACACAAAAATTAGGTGGGCATGGTGGTGGGCACATGTAATCCTTACCACTTGGGAGGCTGAGGCAGGGGACTCACTTGAACCCGGAAGGTGGAGGTTGCAGTGAGCCAAGATCATGCTACTGCACTTCAGCCTGAGCAACAGAATGAGACTCTGTTTCAAAAAAAAAAAAAGAAAGAAAGAAAAAAAGAAATCTGACAGGCACTGTGGCTCATGCCTGTAATCCCAGCACTTTGAGAAGCTAAGAAGGGTGGAGCCCTTGAGGTCAGGAGTTCAAGGTCAGCCTGGCCACCATGGTAAAACCCCATCTCTACGAAAAATACAACATTAGCCAGGCACCGTGGCTCACACCTGTAATCCCAGAACTTTGGGAGGCTGAGGCAGGCAGAATACTTGAGGTCAGGAGTTCGAGACCAGCCTGGCCAACATGGTGAAACTTGGTTGCTACTGAAAATACAAAAATTAGTTGGGCATGGTGGTGCGTGCCTGTAATCCCAGCTAGTTGGGAGGCTGAGGTAGGAGAACTGCATGAACCTGGGAGGCAGAGGCTGCAGTGAACTGAGATCATGCCACTGCATTCCAGCCTGGGCGACAGAGCCAAGACTCCATCTGAAATAGTAATAATAATAATAATAACAATAATAATAGTAAAATAATCTCCTCAAGTTCACTTCTGAATTCTACTAGCTAGTGGGCATCTGTTTGTGCGGTTTCCCCAAGTGCATGATCAGGAAAACACGCGTCCTACCCAGGGGCCATTTTAAGACTTAAATGAGTCCTTATGTACTGGACACACATGTGGTACTCAGCAAATACAGGCAAGTAAAATCACACAGCAGAAGCAAGGCAAGCCCCTGTTCTGCATAGGCATGAGCCCTCTGAAGGAGACAGATGTGGATTGCAATGGCACACAAATGATAAGATTAATATATTCACAAAGGTGCAAGGTGCTTTGAAAGAAAGCAGCATGGCTCTGGGAGAATGGTTTCGGATGGAAACATGTTTGTGCAGTTTAAACCCTTCTTTGATGCTTACAGAGAAAGAGGCATGAAATCTAGAAGATCCTGGTTCAGGGGCATGCACAGAGGGTGAGGCAGGATGAGAACTCCAGTGTCTCAATTCCAAATTTCATGCTCTTCCAATTGCATGATTTCTCACATAAATTACTGACTCTGTTCAGGTTGCCCTGAAACCACGGTGGGTCAACAGTTTGCAAAGTTTCCAAATTTTCAGGTGTTACAGAAATCACCCCCCAAATGCATGCACCCCTCTGACCCCCATCTCCTTAAAGACTTTGGGGAGCCTTACTTCTGTTTTAATATCCCCCAAATGGGCTGGGCACAGTGGTTCACACCTATAACCCCAGCACTTTGGGACACCAAGGTGGGTAGATCACCTTAGATCAGGAGTTCAAGACCAGCGTGGCCAACATGATGAAATCCTGTCTCTACTAAGAATACAAAAATATTAGCCAGGCATGGTGGCGGCCATCTGTAATCCTAGCTACTCGGGAGGCTGAGGCAATAGAATCTCTTGAACCTGGGAGGCAGAGGTTGCAGCGACCTGAGATCACTCCACTGCACTCCAGCCTGACAGATAAGAACAAAACTCTGTCTCAAATATATACACATATTTGACCCATATGTATATATAATACATACACATATGTATTATTATATGTAGATGTATATATAATACATATACGTATATTACTATATTATATATACATATAGATCAGGCTGTTTTGAACTCCTAATCTCAAGTGGTTGCCTGCCTTGGTCTCCCAAAGTGCTGGGATTACAGGTGTGAGACATGATGCCTGGCCAGGTTGGGAGATACATATGTATCTCCCAAATGGTGAATGCTCACACCTTCAAGTGACTCAAATAATTTCTCATGATTAGAAAGCCATATTTTGGATACAACGTAATCCAACAAATGGCTCCTTTCTGAACAACCAACAAAGCTTACCATTGCATTAGACAACCTACAGAGCATTTTATTATCCAGAGATCTGACCAAGGTTGCGCCTTGTGGCAGATGTGGCAATGACCCACCAGATCCCCTTCAAGAATCTAGGATTCAGCCAGGTGCAGTGGCTCACGCCTGCAATCCCCGCACTTGGGGAGGCTGAGGCAGGCAGATCACCCCCATCTCTACTAAAAATACAAAAATTAGCCAGGCGTGGTGGCAGGCACCTGTAATCTCAGCTATTTGGGAGGCTGAGGCAGGAGAATCACTTAAACTCAGGAGGCGGAGGTTGCAGTGAGCCAAGATTGTGTCACTGCACTCCAGCCTGGGTGATGAAGTGAGACTCCATCTCAGAAAAAAAAGAAAAGAAAAGAATCTAGCATTCACAGCTTTAGCTGCTGCTGGGAGTGTGGTCAGTGGTAGCCCTCAGCAGCCAACCCTCTGTTAAGTTAGAGTCCACAAGTCCAGACTTCCAGTCCAGGAGCACCCCCATGAAAAAGAGCCTTCCTGCTAGTGTTCATTTGGATGGCTGCCATAATAAAGTACTGCAGACAGGAGGCCTAAACAACAAACATGTTTCATGACAGCTCTGGAGGCTGCAAGTCCAAGATGAAGGTGCTGGCAGGTTGGCTCATTCTGAGGACTGTGAAGCAGGATCTGTTCTATAGCTCTTCCCTAGCAGCCAGTGGTTTGTTAGCAATCTTCAGCATTCTGTGTAGAAGCATCACCCTGACCTCTGCTTTTATGTTCATATTATCCTTGTGTGCATGTCTGTTTCCAAATTTTCCCTTTTTACAAAGAAACCAGTCGTATTTCATTCGAGGCCCACCCTACTCCAGGATCACCTCAGTTTCACTGATTGTATCTACAAGAACCCTAGTTCACAATCCAAGTAAGGACACAGTCTGAGGCACTGAGGGCTAGAACTTCACCATGGGAATCTGGGGCAGGCATGACTCAATCTCTAATGCTTGTGTCAAGCAAAACACTAGGGACATGTTGGCTGCCAGCTAAGAACACAACAAGCAAGGCACATGGGCAGCCACCACCCTACTCACAGCCAGGCAGCAGCATGCACCTGCAGACAGCATCCTCCCTGCCTGGAGTCAGCCTGAGAATCATATTCCAAAGTAGGCCACCACTGCCTCCACTCAGAGTCAGTTGGCATGCACCTGCAGACAGCAGGGACTCAGCCTGAGAATCACATCCCAAGATGGGCGGCCACCACCACCTCCATTCACAGCCAGGTGACGTACACCTGCAGACAGCATCCTCCCCTGCCTGGACTAAGCCTGGGAATCACATCTTAGGCAGCCACTCCCCATTACAGGAGAGATGAAAACCTTCTTATCTTCCGTCATGGGGAAAAAGAGATGAATTCCAGAAAGGGAAAATAGGAAGGCTTCCAGAGGAGGCATTTGGGGAGTGTATCACTTTGCTGGGCTTGGGAGTGGATCAGTTCTCTCACCCTTCATGAGGATGGAAGCCTGAGATTAAGAATTCCAAAGGGCTGAGTGCTTCCGAGTCCTCTCTCCTTGGCTTGTAGATGCTGTCTTCTACCTGTGTCTTTGTTGTTGTCGTTGGACAGGGTCTCCCTCTGGCTGGAGTGCTGTGGTATGTTCACAGCTTACGGCAGCCCTGACCTCCCAGGCTCAGCCTCCTGAACAGCCATGACTACAGGTGCACGTCACCACATTCAGCTAGTTTTTGCAATTTTGGTAGAGATGGGGTTTCACCATGTTTCCCAAGCTGGTCAAAAACTCCTGGGCTCAAGTAATCTGCCCACCTCAGCCTCCCACAATGCTGGCATTACAGGCATGAGCCACCGCACCTGGCCTTCTCCCTGTGTCTTCACATAGAGGGCTTCCCTCTATGTGTGTCTGTGTCCTAATCTTTCCTTCTTGTAAAAACACCAGTCAGGCTGAGCGCAGTGGCTCATGCCTGTAATCCCAGCATTTTGGGAGGCCAAGGTGGGCAGATCACCTGAGGTCAGGAGTTCCAGACCAGCCTGGGCCGTCTCTACTAAAAATACAAAAATTAGCCAGGCAAGGTGGCATGTGCCTGGAATCCCAACTACTCAGGAGGCTAAGGCAGGAGAGTCACTTGAATCTGGGAGGTGGGGGGTTGCAGTGAGCAGAGATCACACCACTGTACTCCAGCCTGGGCAACAAGAGCAAAACCCTGTCTCAAAAAAACAAAAACAAAAAATAAACAACAAAAAAAACCCCAGTCATATGGAGTCATATGAGATTAAGGCTCACTCCAGTGAACTTATTTCCATCTGATTACCTCTTAAAGACTCTGTCTTCAAACACAGTCACATACTGAGCTACTGAGCGTAAAGACATCAACATAGGAGTCTTTTCAGGGGGACACATTTCACATCTTAGCCCAAGACGGGGAGACAGACCACACCATGGTCTAAATGCACCTTCCTGCCTTTCCCCTACCTTCCCCTACCCACCCCCACCTCCATCCCCCCATTCTCCTTGTCTTGATTTTTCTCTCTCGGAGGCTTTGAGAGAGGAGGTTCCCCATATTTCCTGCCCTGAGGACAGAGTGAAAAATATACAATGCCCTGAAACAAAACGAGCTCCTAAACACCTGTCCCCAAGTGATGGAGAAGCCTCTGCTGGGAGCAGGTATCAAAGTCGAGGGGAAGCTTTGTATTCCGCTGGCCTGACTTACAAGGTAAAGTGGCATGCAGATTTCTTATTTAATAAATTCCCACAGAAAATTAGTTTTTCACAGTGGGAAGAATTTCAAGGCTTGCCGAGATGAGCGGGCAGGATCTAATCACTGTTGAGGCTTTGTGCATACACCAGGCATTGCCGATCTCCGAATGATCCAATTACTCTGCGGAGGCCCATTCACCTTACCTGCATACTAATCACGACACAGGGGAGCAGGGAACATGCTGGCCTTTTCGGGAAGCTCCAGATGCACATGGCTCCCTCACTGACCTTCTGCCAATTACATTCATCTCCATTCTATTAGCTCATCTTTTGCCCGAAGGTGACATATGCCCAGCTTAGAGGAAAACGTGCCTCCACCAGCTTCCCTCAGCAAGGAGAGAGGCAGCCAGCTCCAGCAAGCACACACAGGGTTTACACCAACCAAGACACCCGCATCTGCTTCCCTGGGGTCTCTTGCAATGAGGACTGGTGAATTCAGGGGGATGCGTCCTTCATGGGGCACAGAGGAATATCTAAGCCTAGATCTGATAGGCAGTGTTTTTTGGGGTATGTTGGAAACAGGCGCTCAGTGCCATAAAGAAAAATTAGTGTTGGGTAAAGGATCTTTCAGGAAGCAATTTTTACTTCCTGGACTGCCGGAAGGGTACTCTCGCTAACCATCTTGCCACGAAAGTACAAGGAACAAGAGAAAGCAGACATATTTATCCCTTATGCATTTGGGGTCGTCCTTACTGTTCTGTCTGATTTCTGTTGGCTGGAGCCAGACCTCACAATCTAAACTAAAACCTGATTGGCTAACAACTTAAAACTTTTCTAAACAGGTTAAAGCAATGGAGAGCTGGGACATGTCTGTGAGCACGTCCAGCATAGACAGTTTGGTTAAAGTACAAGGGCATAGCATATACTACGTGCCTGTAAGCATGGCATGTTTAACAGCTACATAGGATAGGGCTTAACAAAGAGTTATAAGCACACTTATGATTTACTCTTTAACAAGAAAGGAAACTTACAGAGGAACGTTTCTACTTCCCACAGGGTGGGAGAAGGAGAGACAAAGTGGTGAAATGGGGTCACAACCTGAGGCCAAAAATAAATTTTGCTGCTAGAGGTGCCCCCAAACAGACTTTTTTCAGCCTCTGAGTTCTCGTAGGTCTAATGGGGGCAAACCACTCCCACGGCTGCAATAGACAGTGTTTTTGCCTGGCTAGCCCCTGCCTGCCTCCTTTCCATCCACTTACCACCCTCTTCCTTCTGTCCAAACAAACTTGGATTGTTTCTCAGACCAGATGAGAAACAGCACACAGAAACTGCACCCAATAAATGCCCCCTTTTGCTAACAAGGATCTGCCCAGCTGTTCTGTGTCCTGTTGCTACTGATAGGAAGCATCAGGACAAACAGGGGTAGTCAGGCATGGCTTCTCAGAGGATAGGGTGATACTCAACCATGCACAGCAGGGAGGGCAGGAGGGAGGAAGACGAGGCAGTGGTGAAATATCTAAGAACAGCAAAGTACAGTGGAGACCATTCCGGTAGGTGTTGATTTAGGAGACTGTCTTCCAAAACACTGAGTGGGTTTTGTCTACATTTTCCAGTAGGGAACATATTCCCATATACACATGCATGCATACACACACACACACACACACACCTCTGCCACAAGCAGTAAGTCAGCTCAGGCAAGGCCAAGGAAAGGCTAGGAGCCCAAACACGGGAGGCTGGAAAGGGGTGTGCATGTTTGTTGAGGGTGGGAGAGTTTAGGATGACTTAGCAAAGATAAGAACTTCGGCCGGACGTGGTGGCTCACGCCTGTAATCCCAGCACTTTGAGAGGCCGAAGCAGGCGGATCATGAGGTCAAGAGATCGAGACCATCTTGGCCAACATGGCGAAACCCTGTCTCTATTAAAAATTACAAAAATTAGCTGGGCGTGGTGGCGTGCACCTGTAGTCCCAGCTACTAGGGAGGCTGAGGCAGGAGCACTGCTTGAACCCGGGAGGCAGAGGTTGCAGTGAGCTGAGCTCGCACCACTGTACTCCACCCTGGTGCCTGGCAACAGAGTGAGAAACTGTCTCAAAAAAAAAAAAAAAGAACTGTAGTAGAGACGAGGCCAAGGTTAACATATGGTCACTTCAATACATGTGAAGTGTCCATGTGGACAGAGCTTGGAGGTGAGCAGCAGGTCCTGGGGGGGGTCTCTCTGAGACTGATGAAACTTTTAGTTCAGTGTTTAAAGAGTGGCAACTACAGGCCAAACACTGCACTTGGAATCAAAAGGAACAGGGTGGATGGAGTCAGATATTTACGAAGACTTGTCCTCTATGATAAAACAAGGCCGGGTGCAGTGGTTCATGCCTATAATCCCAGCACTCTGGGAGTCCAAGGTGTGCAGATCAGTTGAGGCCAGGAGTTCGAGACCAGCCTGGCTGACATGGTGAAACCTGTGTCTATTAAAAATACAAACTTTAGCCGGGTGTGGTGATGCACACCTGTAATCCCAGCTACTTGGGAGGCTGAGGCAGGAGAATCACTTGAACCAGGAGGACGAGGCTGCAGTGAGGCAAGATGGCGCCACTGCACTCCAGCCTGGGTGTCAGAGCAAGACTCCGTCTCACTCAAATTTGGGTTCAAATTCTAGCTGTTATTTGTCAACTGTGGATCTTAGGCTAGGATGCAGAATCTCTCTAAGCCTCAGTTTACTCATCTATAAAATAGGAACACTAATTCATACTTAATAGATCTTTCGTAAGGGTGAGAGAGGGCAGTAAATAAATTTTTTAGAATACTTTCTGACTCATGGCAGGTGAACAATAATGGGTAACTGACAGTACTTAGAGCTTCCAGTTCAAAGGAGGTGATATGATTCATTCATTCAACAAACATGCACTGAACTCCATCCATGTTACAAGCACTATGACATGAATAACTGAATAACAATGGGAAGTTACAGGTAGGATCAGCAGGACTAGGGGCTATGAGAGTTTAGAGATAGGAAAAGTCACTTCGAGGTAGAGAACCAAAGGAGGCTCCCCAAGGGAGTCTGAAGATCAAGAATACTGAGATATGGGCAGATTGAGGGAGGGTATTTTCAGCACAGGTGAGACCACGAGCAAAAGCATTAGGTGGCAATCCTGAGGCCATGAAGAAAAGATAGAGAAAAGCTCAATTTGGGTAATGTGTGAAACGGCACTGCCCGCAAAAATTTCTGTGGTGATGAAAACTTTGCTCTCCAATATGGCAGTCCAACCTATTTCTGTAGTGATGGAAATTTTCTATATCCTTACTCTCCAGTATGGCAACCTTGAGCTCTATGCAGCCTCTGACCACTTGAAATGGGGCTGTTATGGCTGAGGGACTGAATTTCTAATTTTAACCAATTTCGGTTTAGGTGTAACAGCCACGTGCAGTGAGTGGCAACCACAATGGCTAGCAAAGGTGTGAAGGGAAATTATAGGCAAACCTTCTGAACAAATGAGACTCCAGAGAACTTGAACTTATGCTAGGAGTTGTATTTCATCCTGACTTTATAAGACATCATCGCTCAGCTCTGGGAAGTCATTGCCAGCTGCAAGATACAAGGTGAATTACAAAAGGGAACCCCCACGGTGAGGGGATCAGATTACCAGAGGATAAAATTGTTTCAAAGAGGAACAATTAGGACCTGCCTAAAACAAAGACCATCTGAACTGAGGAGAAGATGGATACAAGAAGTAGCCCCCACATGCAGCCTTTAGGGAACGGTAAGCTGAAAGGGTCCCGGGAGACAAACACGACTGGGCTGCTGCTGAGACGCCAGACTTAATCAACACGTGTCTCAGTTTCTCCCGACACCAGTCACAGCACAGAATGAAGAAGGGCTTATGCTCTGGAAAAAAGCCGAGGAGGCCGGTATCTCTGACACCAAAGGCAGTGACTGCAGATGGAAAGGACGGTGCCTCTCTGCTTCTCACATGCCACCTCCGAGATAAAGCCACTGCACTGTCAGACTCTCCCAGGGGAAAGATTTGTTCCATTAATTTCCCCAGGTAATCAGAAAGGTGTAGACTTGGCTTTTTGGAAAAGGAGCTCAGAAGCCGGGAGGGAGCTCCTGCAGCTTCCTGGATGCCTTGCTGGTGGTGGTTGTGAATTCTTCTAGGGAGAGGAGGCTAATTTGACATTCCTGGCACCATCCCCTCCTCTCATGTCCTTCTTGAAGCTGGCCGCCAGGTCCCCAAGAACCCTGCATGACTTGCTGGAGAGCTGCGATTTGTTTTTGTCCTATTAGCTCCTGCAAAGGACAGAAACAGATTGCTGGGCTGGAGGGACGGCCTGGGAAGAATACGGATGAGGAACTGGCTGCATGAGGCGGGAACAGGGAGGCTGCGATGAACAGGTGTGGACAAAGGTCTCCTGGTGGATTTCTACTCTGGGGCAAAAGGGCTAAAAAGGTAATAGAATCTTCATTTCTTTACTCATGTCTACTGAAATAAATCTCCTTGCAGAAAAACAGTTGTTTGGGGAATTTTCTCTTTCTTTTTTTTTCTCCCCTTCCTTTTGGCATATATAATTCTCTCTGCTAGGAAAACACACGCTATTCTCCCCTCCGCTATTTTTATTCACATTTACATGCATTTATGAATCAATGAAAATATGCTGAGCATCCACCACGTGCCTATCATTGTGTTAAAAACCAAGTGTGCCACAATGACAATGCAAGACAGAATCTCCCACACCTGTCCCTCCCGCTGTATCTGGAGCGCAGTGAGAAAGCTTAGATATTAATCAATCAACTGCCCAAGCAAAGGTACAATTCTAAGCACAGACAACGTTGCTAAAGAAACTCTTTTTTTTGTTTTGTTGTTGAGACAAAGTCATTCTCTGTCACCAAGGCTGGAATGCAGTGGCACAATCTCAGCTCACGACAACCTCCAGTTCCCAGGTTCAAACAATTCTCCCATCTCAGCCTCCCCATCCCAGTAGCAGGGACTACACATGCGCACCCCTATGCCTGACTCATTTTTGTATTTTTGTAGAGACAGGGTTTCACTATGTTGCCCATGCTAGTCTTGAACTCCTGGGCTCACGTGATCCACCTCAGTTCCCCAAAGTGCTGGGATTACAGGCGTAGGCCACCATGATGAGCCATCAAAGAAATCGTTGCCATGCTTTCAGCATGCCCATTCAGATGTATCTGTGGCATGACCCCAGGCCAACTAGAATCTTCTATGACCCCCAGCAGCCATGTTTTAAACCAGACTCTCCACTTCTGATCATTAGCACCCACTGGGAAGTGTTTATGACCCAAACAGGTATCGGACATCAGAATCATGCCCAACTCGTCTACTTCCTCCTTTTTGCTCAATACCCAGCTCTTTCAGTTTGCTCTGTGAAACGCATGCAATTCACACTGAGTGGCCCTGCTCTTCCTAGTCAGTCAAACAGAGAACTCAGCTTGATTTCAAACACAGCTTTGGTGATCTTCATTAATTTCCTTTTAACTGTGCCCTGTTCATCATTCACTCTCAGCTTGTCACCACCTCAGAGAGACTTCCCTGACTCAATGGACCAGGCCAGTTTCCCCTATGATGAGCAGCTTCCACATGACAGACCCTCCTCCACAGCTCCCATCATACGTTTGTTTGTGTGATCCTCTGAGATCTCTTCCTCCTTAGACTGAGGATAAGATTATGTTTGTATTTCTCACCAGCATCATATATCAACACCTGAACAGTATCTTGCATCCTGCTACAGTGGATACTCAGTAGGTCTTTCTTTTTATTTTTTTTGAGACAGGGTCTTGCTCTGTTTCCCTGGCTGGAGTACAGTGGTGCAACTGCTGAGAAGGGTTTGTGATGTGGAATAACAGAGGGGAGGGAGGTATCTCTGAAACTAAAGGCAGTGACGCTCACTGCAAACCAAGGCTCACTGCAGCCTTCGTCTTCTGGGCTTAAGTGATCCTCTCACTTCAGCCTCCCAAGTAGCTCGGATCACAGATGTATGACATCACAGCTGGAGATAAAAAAAAAAGTAGAGATGGAGACTCGCTATGTTGTTCAGGTTGGTCTCAAACACCTGGGCTCAAGCAATGTTCCCTTTTTAGCCCCCAAAAGAGCTGGGATTATAGGCATGAGCCACTGTGCCCAACCTGTAGCTATTTCTTGGTATGAATTAATGAGAGAGAAGGTATAGCATAGTAGAGCATGATGGTTAAAGTTGTTCATGAAGTCAAATGGCTTGGGATCAAACTCTGGACATGCCACTCACTGGCTGGGTAATTAGGGACCACCTCTCTGGTCCTTGATTTATTCATTTGCAAAATGGACTTGAGAATAGAACCTATGCACATGGTGGAAAGGATTAAATACGGTTTTACATGTGGATGACCAAAAAAACACCCACTACTGTTGGTTCTTATTATCATCATCACTCCTCCCTAAAGGTCAAACAGGACAGCGGATTATTCTTTAGGCCAGGATGTATCAAAAGTCTGACAGGTTTTGTGTATAAGCAAGATGCCCTCCAGATCTTCTGGGTCATCTCCTCCCTGATCTTCAGGTAGTAGAGTTAGGATCTTGCTCTGTGATACCCCGATATGGTTTGACTGTGTTCCCACACAAATCTCATCTTGAATTGTAGTTC
Organism: Sapajus apella; assembly: GCF_009761245.1. Taxonomy (NCBI): domain Eukaryota; kingdom Metazoa; phylum Chordata; class Mammalia; order Primates; family Cebidae; genus Sapajus; species Sapajus apella. The sequence continues at coordinate 2,966,084 of NW_022437039.1, read as the reverse complement.
CCATAATCCCCACATGTCATGAAAGGGACCTTACAGGAGGTAATTTAATATTGGGGGCAGTTACCCTCACGCTGTTCTCGTGACAGTGAGTGAGCTCTTATAAGACATGATGGTTTTATAAAGGTTTTTCCCCTTTTTGTTCAGCACTTCTCCTTCCTGCCATCATGTGAAGAAGGACATGTTTGCTTCTCCTTCCACCAGGATTGTAAGTTTCCTGAGGCCTCCCCAGTCATGCAGAACTCTGAGTCCATTAACCTTCTTTCCTCATTACCCAGTCTTGGGTATGTCTTTATTAGCAGCATGAGAGCAAACCAATACATACCCAGAAGTCTTTATCTAAACTCTTGGCCTTCTGGGGGACTATGAAAAACGATTTCGAGTTACAAAGCTCAAACATGTTACATTTCAGAGTGAAAACTAGTCCAAAAAAAAAAAAAAAGAGGAGTCAAACGAATTGCAATAGATGGCATGATTTATTGGCTGTCTTGAGATACGCTCTTACATGTGGCTATGATCAGACTGAAAAGCAAAACGCTGGGGAGATACCAGTCAGGTCTTTCAAACTTAACAGTCTCTGGAGGAACTTGCAGGGAGGATGAAACGTTTGCTCACCTTATCCTAGCTAAGAGAGACCCACCCTGAGGGGCCTTGGTTTCCCAGGTGCTGAACCACATCCGACTAACACAGAGTTTCTCTTTTATATTAAGTGGAGCAAACCCCGGGGGTCATTGCTGTATATTTTCCCATGTGATCTTGCAGATTCGAGGCTGATTTTCGAGAATAACATTGATCCTACTTACATGTTTCCCTTGAGGTCGTGATGGTAGGAATATGAAATATTGAGGATTATGTATCTAAGAGCTTTTAAGGAGGGTGGATAAAGATGCAGAGGAAAGAAAGCAGAGTGGAATGCCTGTTTTGTTTAAAAGGGGATGGGTAGACTTTTGGTGGGTGGGTGGAGTGCCTTATTAAAAGAAAAGAGGGGGTAAGGTAGATTGCAAAGGAGTATTGGAGAGACAAAGGAGAGAGATTTTGGCAGCTGCTCAAAAGGAGAAGAAGATGGGAATGAAAAGATGATGTTTAGGAACTGTAGCGATGCTGCTGATGCTTCACCAGATCTCCTTTACTGTAAAGAACATTGGACCCCAGATACTCCAGTGTTGACTGAAACAGCTCATCCTTCCTCTTCTCCAAATGGAAATCCTCTCCAGTGGGGGGCTATGCCTATTCTCCCACACCCTGCAGACAAACCTCAGCTAATGACATGGGAGTACGTCTTAGTCCATTCTGTGTTGCCATAATATAAAGGAATACCTGAGTCTGGGTAATTTGCAAAGAAAAGTGTTTTATTTGTCTCATGGTTCTACAAGCTGTACAAGAAGCATGGCACCAGCATCTGCTTCTGATGAGTCTCAGGCTGCTTTCACTCATGGTGGAAGGCAAAGGAGAGCCCACAGGTGCAGAAATGCCATGGCAAGAGAGGAAGCAAAAGACAGAGAGAGCAGGAAGGTGTCAGGCTTTTTTAGCAATCCATTTTCAAGGGGACTCATAGAGTGAGAACTTACTACCCTCCCACCCCACAGGGAGGGACTTCATCTATTCACGAAAGATCCTTGCCCATAACCCAAACACCTCCCAGGAGGCCCCACATCCACCATTGGGATCAATTTTCAGCATGAGGTTTGGGAGGACAAACATCCAAACTCTAGCAAGGTACAAGCAGCTTGACTCCCTGCCTCTAGATGAGACCAGCTGTGGGGCCACTGATGCTCCACAGCATTTCCTGGGATCCGTCCAGAACCAGATTCCAGCATTTCCTTTCCTTACACTGCTTTAGTTCCCGTCTCCTGATGGTACTTCCCGCCATAAATCTCCTAAGGAAAGTCCCCTCTCAGGCTCTGCATCTAAAGCACCCAACCTAAGACCAAACATTCTATACCAAGTTAGTCATACTTTCTCCTCCCTTTACATCCCCCCTGTCTCCTGGAAACCTCAGGAATATAGACTTTATCCTTCCATTCGTATTTATTTACTTATTTATTGTACTTTAAGTTCTGGTGTACACGTGCAGATCATGCAGGATTGTTACACAGGTATACATGTGCCATGGTGGTTTGCTGCATCCATCATTAGGTATTTCTCCTAATGTTATCTCTCCCCAACCGCCCCCCACCTCCCAACAGGGCCCAGAGTGTGATGCTCCCCTCCCTGTGTCCATGTGTTCTCATTGTTCAACACCCACTTACAAGTAAGAACGTTCAGTGTTTGGTTTTCTGTTCTTGTGTCAGTTTGTTGAGAATGATGGTTTCCAGCTTCATCTATCCTTCCAATCTTTTCGATTTACAAATGTGCCTCTTGGGGGCATGATAATATTTCGTGTTTGGCCTTAATGTCCAGCCAAACAGTTATATCGCTTCCAATTTACAATACAAATAAGAGCAACACCGTAAGGTATTGAATGTCTCTGTTCTAAGCACTGTCATAGGTGATTGACACATGATGTTCCATTTAATCCCCCAACACCCCTATGAGATATCCCTTTGATCCTATGTTATAAATGAGAAGACTTTACCTGCAAGAGGTGAGCCGACTTACCCATAGTTATGCTGCATGTTAGTGGCAGAAATGTAAGCCAGTTATTGTGATTCTGATAGCTCGTTCCTATGCCCTGGGCCACATCAGCTCCTTCTCCAGCTCAGAAAGCAGAAACTGGACCCCTTCCTGACACCACCTTACACTAAAATTAACTCCAGATGGATTAAAGACTTAAACATAAGACCTAACACCATAAAAACCCTAGAAGAAAATCTAGGCAAAACCATTCAGGACATAGGCATAGGCAAAGACTTCATGTCTAAAACACCAAAAGCATTGGCAACAAAAGCCAAAATAGACAAATGGGACCTAATTAAACTCCAGAGCTTCTGCACGGCAAAAGAAACAGTCATTAGAGTGAATCGGCAACCAACAGAATGGGAAAAAATTTTTGCAGTCTACCCATCTGACAAAGGGCTGATATCCAGAATCTGCAAAGAACTAAAACAGATTTACAAGAAAAAAACAAACCCATTCAAAAGTGGGAGAAGGATATGAAGAGATACTTTTCAGAAGAAGACATATATGAGGCCAACAAACATATGAAAAAATGCTCATCATCACTGGTCATTAGAGAAATGCAAATCAAAACCACATTGAGATACCACCTCATGCCAGTTAGAATAGCGATCATTAAAAAATCTGGAGACAACAGATGCTGGAGAGGATGTGGAGAAATAGGAAGACTTTTACATTGTTGGTGGGAGTGTAAATTAGTTCAACCACTGTGGAAGACAGTGTAGTGCTTCCTCAAGGACCTAGAAATAGAAATTCCATTTGACCCAGCAATCCCATTACTGGGCACATACCCAAAGGATTATAAATCATTCCGTAACAAAGACACATGCACATGTATGTTCATAGTGGCACTGTTTACAATAGCAAAGACCTGGAACCAACCCAAATGCCCATCAATGACAGACTGGACAAGGAAAATGTGGCACATATATACCATGAAATACTAAGCAGCCATAAAAATGATGTACTTTGTAGGGACATGGATGAACCTGGAAACCATCATTCTCAGCAAACTGACACAAGAACAGAAAATCACACACTGCATGTCCCCACTCATAAGCAGGTGTTGAACAATGAGAACACATGGACACAGGGAGGGGAGCATCACACACTGGGGTCTGTTGGGGGTAGGCCAAGGGAGGGACAGCGTGGAGGTGGGGAATTCGGAGAGGAATAAAATGGGGAGAAATGCCAGATGTAGGTGATGGGGGGATGGAGGCAGCAAACCACATTGCCATGTGTGTACCTATGCGACAATTCTGCATGATCTGCACATGTACCCCAGAACCTAAAGAACAATGAAAAATAAAGAAAAAAAAAGAATAATGAATAGGCTGCCAAGTTATCATTTCAGAATGAAAACGCAGAATCCTTTGGCACTGGTTTTTCAATCACATACATTTTCTTCTTCAGTCAATGACACAGAGGTTGGCATTCACTAGAGAGTCCAGCTATGAGTTGACTAAAATCCAGCTCCTACTTCCAGAAGCTCATCATAGAAATCTAATATTTGAGACAGATAATGTAATGGGCATATGAGTCATCCATTTCCTGGGATTCTCTATAAGAGCTAAGCTTATATTAAGTTAGAAAGACAGGCACCTGGACCACATTATTTCATCTTCCCCCATGAAGCTGCCTCAACTAAGTTAAGACTTAACACAATGACCTCAGCATTTATAGCGGGCAAGGGCATGACATGTTGATGTGGACACTCTTATGGTTGAAAAAATGGCTTTTCTATTATAAAATACCCCTTAAATGTGAATTCAAGCGTTCATTCTGTGAGTTCAGTACTTATGTAATACTCACTCTGTAGATGAATTTTTTGTTTCTTCTTTTTGCCGTGCAATATGGATAACAGGGTACGATGCATTTCTCATTTCCCTTTGCTTGCAGTGAGCTCAGAGGGAAACTCAGGACTCTGATGGATATACGACTGATCTTAATTGTCTACTCTTTTAAAATGAGACAGGGCATGGTGGCCCACACCTGTAATCCCAGCACTTTGGGAGGCCAAGGCGGGCGGATTACCTGAGGTCAGGAGTTTGAGACCAGCCAGGCCAACGTGGTGAAACACTGTCTCTACTTTTGGTACTTTTAATACAAAAATCAGCCGAGTATGGTGGTACATGCCAACTACTCAGGAGTCTGAGGCAGGAGAATCACTTGAACCCAGGAGGCAGAGGTTGCAGTGAGTCAAGATTGCACCACCGCACTCCAGCCTGGTGACATAGCAAGATTCCATCCCAAAAAAATGTTTTTAGATTGTTGTGAATTGTTTTATTTTAGTTATGTTTGATTCTATGAGACCACCTAAATTTTAAAAAAAAGGTAAAGTAAAAGACTAAAAGGAAACAGAGTGGTGTCACAGGGAACACCTGGGGAAATGGAGCTCCAGAATTGCATTCTGATTTGGTGGCATGTTTAAAAAATGATCCATCCGCAGTGCCTACCTCTCCCATCCTCCCTCACCCACACCATGACCACCTGCCAGGTCGCCATCATTCCCCAGGGGATGGCTGCTGCTTCCTCCTAGTGGTGACCCAGCCTTCAGCCTTGACTCCCGCCTCACCTCACCTTCAGTTCTATCTTCTGCAACTAAATTAATCTTTAGAATGACAGACTTGGCTCTGGTGATCTTTTTTCATTGTTCTAAGCACGTTATATTTACTTTTTAATTTTTATAGGTGCAGAGTAGGTGTATATATTTATGAGTGACATGAGGGGTTTTTTTTTTGTTTGTTTTTTGTTTTTTATTTGTTTTTTTTTTCTTTGAGATGGAGTCTTGCTCTGTCTCCCAGTCTGGAGTACAGTAACAAAATCCTGGCTCGCTGCAACCTCTGCTTCCTGGGTTCAAGTGATTCTCTTGTCTTAGCCTCCCTAGCAGCTGGGATTACAGGCACCAACCACCATGCCCAGCTAATTTTTTTAAACTATTATTTTTAGTGGAGATGGGGTTTTGCCTTGTTGTCCAGGCTGGTCTTGAACTCCTGACCTCAGGTGATCCACCCATCTCTGCCTCTCAAAGTGCTGGTATTAAAGACATGAGCCACTGTACCCAGCCAGATATTATGATACATACATGTGATGTGTAATCATCACATTAGGGTAAATGGGGTCTCCATCACCTCAAGCATTTATCCTTTGTGATGCAAACAATCCAACCAGGCTCTTTTAGTTATTTTGAAATGTACAATTATCTTGTTTTTGACTATAATCTCCCTGCGGTGCTAGCAATACTAGGTCTTATTCATACTTTCTATTTTTTATACCCATTCACCAGGTGATCTAAACACCTTCAAGGGCTTCCACATATTTAGTTGTAAAACATGATGCTGAAACCAGAGTGCAAAGTTACGTGTGTGGCACTCAAAGCCATGTGAGGGTATGGAGCATGCTTCTGAAGCATTAGCTCCTTGGTAAGTAATTCAGAAACACTAACTGGATATTAAGGAAATGTGATACATAATGTGAAGGCATTATGCCAAACTGGCATATACATTTGATATTGACACATAAGCTTTCTATTTTTGAGACACTATCTCTCTGTACCCAGGCCGGAGTGCAGAGGCATGATCTCGGCTCATTGCAACCTCCGCCTCCCGGGTTCAAGCAATTCTCCTGCCTCAGTCTCCCAAGTAGCTGTGATTACAGGCCCTCACCACCATGCCTGACTAATATTTTCTGTTTTTAGTAGAGACGGGGTTTTGCTATGTTGACCAGGCTGGTCTCAAACTCCTGACTTCAACTGATTCACTCACTTCAGCCTCCCAAAGTGCTGGGATTACAGGTATGAGCCACTGCGCCCGGTAAGATTTCTTTTTTTTATTATTATTTTTTGAAACAGAGTCTCACTCTGTCTCCAGGCTGGAGTGCAGTGGTGTGATCTCAGCTGACCGCAACCTCCGTCTCCCAGGTTCAAGTAATTCTCCTGCTTCAGCCTCCAGAATAGCTGGGACTGCAGGCATGAGCCACTGCACCTGACCGACACAACATTTTGAAGAGGCTTCCTAGCTGTGTTGGGTCACTGAGAGCTTCATGTTCCCCAATAACCCATTCCTTCCCAAGGATTTTTTTGTTTCCTTCTCTTTACCCTTGGGAAGGCTTCATTGAAAATTGTGAGAAGGGCAGCTTTAGGCTAAAGCTCAACTTTATTCAAGGCCTACAGCCCCTGGTGACATCTGCAAGCCCCTCTCATTGTGCCCGGGGTGCTGGACTCTACATGCTCAGCTCCATCACACTCTCCACTATGCCTTGACTTGGCCATGCTCTCTTACCACTTGGCCTTTGCACATGCTGTTTCTAACACAGAACACCATTTTCTCCCCACTTCCCTGGACAGCCTTCCTTTATGTGTGCTGCAGATCTTGGCTTAGGAATGCCTCTGGGAATCCATCTCTGGCAGAGTGAATTTGATCCTCCTCAGAGCTTCCATAAGATCCCGGGCTGGATTCCACCATTCAGTGTTTTGAAAAACACGTGGTCATTGCCTCCCTGCTTATTTCTCACTGCTTCCTTCTCATTGATTTATGACCTCCTTCACTTCCTCCTCCTCGTCATCAGCACTCTTACTACAAGCCAAGCACTTTATAAGCACTAACTCACCTAACCCATTTAACGTACTATTTTTTTTTTTTTTTTGAGATGGAGTTTTGCTCTTGTTGCACAGGCTGGAGGGCAATGGCGCGATCTTGGCTTATGGTAACCTTCGCCTCCTGGGTTCAGGCAATGCTCTTGCCTCAGTCTCCTGAGTATCTGGGATTACAGGCATGTGCCACCACACCTAGCTTATTTTATATTTTTAGTAGAGATGGGGTTTCTCCATGTTCGTCAGGATGGTCTTGAATTCCCAACCTCAGGTGATCTGCCTGCCTCGGCCTCCCAAAGTACTGGGATTACAGACGTGAGCCACCACACCCGGCCCTAAACTCTATTATGCCTACTAGAGAGATGAGGGGACTGCAGCATAGAGAGATACAGTCATGGGTAGAGCTCACCCAGGGAGTAGGCAATGAAAAATGGAATTGCAACTCAGATCTGCTGTGACAACAAAGGCAGAACTTTTAGTCACTCCTAGGCAGACTCAATCACCAAGATCGGGCTTGGTCTCCCGTCACCCCCACCAAGTCTTTGCTCACCCCCCACTTTCTCAGCCATTCACTCAGCTCTGTGCCTAGCAACACCAGCCCCCTCTCTCTGTCCTGCTTTCTCTTTTTCCTGTGCCATTCCATGCATTAATTTTCAACATCCTATGTGATCCATCCTGCTACAGGGTGTGTGCCATTAAGACAGACCACTACTGTGTTTACTGCTGTGCCTCACAGGAATGCAAAGAATATTGTGAAATGATTCAGTAAGTGAACGATATCCTCACCCTCTCCCCTATACCTGGCACGGAGTGGGAGGTAAGAGAGAGTCTGTCCTGGAAGAGACAGCGTCTCCTTGTTGATCTCACTGAGGAAGTGGCTTTAGTCCTGTGCAAAGGGTGCTGGTGTTTTGTTCCTAGAATTCCTCAGAACTGGATAGAGGGTCTCCAAGCCTCCGTCAAGGGCACAGAAACAAGTGACCACGCTGGCTGCCAGATGCCCAAGCCCTGTGCTCTACCCCAGCTCTGCCTCTGTCTGGGCCCCACGGCTGTTTCTCCCTCTTCCTCTCTCCCGCGGTGGAGCCCTTCCTGAGTCCAGACTCTGCCCTTCCTAGGAGCACAGCCAAGACCCAGAGGTTCCCTTGTAGCCTCCTGGTGCACCCTCATCCAGCTGTGGACTGGAAGAAACCCCTCCGCCATTTTTGCCACCTCATCCATCCAATTAAGCGGGCTCTTGGGGATGAGGGAAAACGGGCTGTTTCCTTGACAGCAAATACCCAAACTGACTGAAACAATTAGTTTGTCTATTTTAAAACCGAATTCCAATGCTTCCATGGCAACCAAAGTTATTAAAAGATGTAAATTAAAGTGTTGCACAGGAAAGATGGTTTGGCACGGAAGGCGCTTGTTTTGGGGAAAGAACACAAAGAACTCGAAACCAAGGGCATCCCCTACCCGGACGTGCGCCGCGATCAGCTGGAGCACTGAAACAGCTCCAGCCACCCGGCGACTCCTCACGTGCCCTTGGCTTCTGCCAGCACCTCCCATCAGGGACACCTCTGTCCCTTACATGCATGAGAGAGATGAGGGTTTTTGCACTTTCTGAGCCCTTTGTACAAAGGAAAAAATCCTAAGCAGGGTGGAGAGGTGGAACCGACCTCTGTGCTGAGCCTACTCTCTGCCTAATCACAGCTATGGCTCACATGCGTCAGGTCTTCCTGGGCCCCAGGCATTGTGCTAAGGGATTTGCAGGCATTTCCTCACCCTATGCTCCTACAAGATGAGAGATCATCTCAATTCATCCCCATGTCACAGACCGAGAAACCGAAATCCAGACAGATGAAGCAACTGAAGGAGCCATGTGGTCGAGAGAAAACTGGGATGAGAGCCCGCGTCTGTCTGACCAAGTTCCATTTCCTGACCTCATGGCAGACACAGTGTCAAGTGAACGGGTCATCCCATTTAATCCTTTTATTTTTTTGGAGATGGAGTCTTACTCTGTCGCCCAGGCCAGAGTGCAGTGGTATGATCTCGGTTCACTGCAACCTCTGCCCCCCAGGTTCAAGCAATTCTTCTGCCTCAGTCTCCTTAGGAGCTGGGACAACAGACGTGTGTCACCATGCTCGGCTAATTTTTTGTATTTTTAGTAGAGATGGGATTTTACCACGTTAACCAGGATGGTCTTGATCTCCTGACGTCGTGACCCATCTGCCTTGGCCTCCCAGAGCATTGGGATTGCAGGCGTGAGCCACCGCACCCAGCCATTTAATCCTCTTAGTAATCCTAAATGGCAGTATGGTGCAGGGCCAAGAACCCAGGCTCCAGTATAAGACTGATGAAGGGCTGCAGCCCAGCACCTTTACTTCTTAGTTCTGGGACTTGATGGCAAAATCTCTAACTGCCACCACTACTTCTGTTTACTCAACTGTGAAATGAGCAGTAGCTTCAGTAAGTGGTGGTGAGAATGAAGTCAGCCAACATGAAAGAGACACCTTGCCCACTGTCTGCTAAGGAGAACGCATTACTAGTGCCTGTTAGCATTATATATTGTTATCACAGGTGAGGACAACAGGCTTAGAGAGGTACATACAAAGCTGGGATCTTAACCAGGTCTCGCCCCCAAGCTCCTATCCTCCCCTCCAAGACCAAGCAAACAATACAGTTTGCCCAAGACCTGGCAGTCTGTCCATGGTGAAGCTGGGACACCCAGAACTGCCAGTCAACACACTCCGTGTCATATCCACTTTGCTGTTTCTGAAAAGATGGAGAGGACAAACAGGAGCCACACCTCTCTGCAGTCATCACAGAGGTCACCCATCTGTCCAGCCTTTGTCCTCTGCCAGGCCCTGTGCCCTGAGCTGTGCACAGGCTGTCCTCTTTCTGGCCCTCCTGGAGTGAATTTATGTCTTTAAACACCACATGACCACAGGCTGTTGCTTCTGACTTTGTCTTGCCAACACCTGCATCTCTGTCAGGATTTGATCAAAACATTAATTCCTCATAGACGCCTTCCCCCACCCCAGGACAAGGTGAGATCCCTCTGGCATGCGCTGCCAGGGACCGGTGCGTCTCCACACTGGCTCTGGTTACTTGTCACCAGTGTATGAGGACATGTGTCGAGTTTGTGAGTCTTGCATCTTTAGTGCCCGGAAGTCTGTCTGGCACAGAGTGGGTGCTTAATACATCCAAATGAATATCAATCATTCTATTATAAAGGTACATGCATGCATATGTTCATTACAGCACTATTTCACGATAGCAAAGACATGGAATGAAGCCAAAGGCCCATCAGTGATAGACTGGATAAAGAAAATATACACATAGACACCATGAAATATTATGCAGCCATAAAACCAAATGAGAGCATGTCTTTTACAGGGACACGGATGGAACTGGAAGCTGTTATTCTCTGCAAACTAATGCAGTAACAGAAAACCAGACACCACGTGTTCTCACTTATAAGTGGGATCTGAATGATGAGAACACACTGGCGGGGGAACGACACACACCAGGGGAGAGTGGGGGGAGGGAGAGCGTCAGGAAGAATAGCTAATGGATGCTGGGCTTATTACCTAGGTGATGGGTTGCTCTGTCCAGCAAGCCACGATGACACACGTTTACAAGCCTGCACATCCTACACATGTATCTTGCAACTTATCAGTCGAAGAAAAATAAGATAAAATGTTGAATCAATAAATGATGACATAATGACACTTTATTGAAGGGTGTGTGGTGATCAACATACTAATCGGCCAAATATTGACCAATCTTATTTACTACTCCCAACAAAGAGACCTGCCCAGCCCAAAGCACAGGATAAAGAGACCCTCCCAGTGCCTGGGAAGGTTCATGAAGCTGAACTTGTCACTATCCCCAGTGTCTAGATAGGGCTGTGTATGTGCTGTTATTTATCCATTCATTCAGGTTTCTTTTAATTCAACAACTATTTGACTGTTTGCCAACTACGGGTTCAGTGTTGGAGCCTGGAACACAGGGCATTATGAGATTTAGACTCGGTCAGGCGTGGTGGCTCACACTTATAATCCCAGCACTGTGGGAGGCCGAGGTGGGTGGATCATGAGGTCAAGAGATCGAGACCATCCCGGACAACATGGTGAAACCCTGTCTCTACTAAAAACACAAAAATTAGCTGGGCATGGTGGTATGAGCCTGTAGTCCCAGCTACTCAAAAGGCTGAGGCAGGAGAATTGCTTGAACCCAGGAGGTGGAGGTTGCAGTGAGTCGAGATCACGCCATTGCACTCCAGCTTGGGTAACAAGAGTGGAACTCCGTCTCAAAAAAAAAAAGAGATTTAGACTCTCAGAGAACAATTGTGGAATAAAACACTTTTAAGCAATAAATAAAATAATTGTACATTGTGATAAGTCATTAAGAAAAAAGCTTTGTAGACTAAAGGAAGATGTTCACTTTGGGATGGATAATGAGAGGAGGCATCTGGAGAAAAGGAGGCCCACGGCCGCGTGCAGTGGCTCACACCTGTAATCCCAGCACTTTGGAAGGCCAAGGCAGGTGGATCATAAGGTCAGCAGATCAAGACCATCCTGACTAACATGGCAAAACGCTGTTACTACTAAAATACAAAAAATTAGCCAGGCGCAGTGGCATGCGCCTGTAGTCCCATCTTGGGAGGCAGAGGTAGGGGAATTGCTTGAACCTGGGAGGCGGAGTTTGCAGTGAGTCGAGATCATGCCACTGTACTCCAGCCCGGCGGCGACAGAGTGAGACTTCATCTCAAAAATTTTTTAAACAGGGTGGCCCACAGGAAGAAGAGGAGCTCGCCAAGTGGGAAGCCAATTAGGGACCGTTCCAGGCAGAGGAAACAAACCGTGCAGAGGTCCTGGGGCAGGAGAAACTTGGCACACCCCAGGGTCTGAGAAAGTCACGAAGGCGGGGAATGAACAAGTGGAAAGTGGCCTGAGAGGAGGGTGGTGAGGCCAACAGGAATACAGTCTTGCAGGAAGGCAGTCTTGCAGGACCTTGCTTGTCCTGGAGAAGTTTCTAACGTGTGTGCATGCGGTGTTTGTTGTTCAGAACACCGGAAATCTTCATGCCATCATTTTATATGGTATCCCTCAAATTTTGCTGTAACTCAGTAACTATGCAAAAAAAATCTCTCCCAAGAAGATCGCAAACAACTGAGACTTCAAAGAATTCTGGCACAACCTTTCAGTTGCTTGGTCAGGCTCCTTGGGTAAACCACTTCTTTCCCGGGTCCTACATTTTCACTTGTTAAAAAAACAGGAGAGAGCAGACCAGGTATAGTAACTCACATCTGCAATCTCAGTACTTTCAGAGGTCGAGGCAGGTGGATCACTTGAGGTCAGGAGTTCAACACCAGCCTGGCCAACACGGTGAAACCCTGTCTCTACTAAAAAAAAAATACAAAAATAATCCAGGCATGTTGGCAGGTACCTGCAATCCCAGCTACTCAGGAGGCTGAGGCAGGAGATTTGCTTGAATCCTGCAGGTGGAGGCTGCGCTGAGCTGAGATGATGCCACTGCATTCCAGCCTGGGCAACATATCAAGGCTCTGTCTCACAAAACACAAAAACAAACAAAACAGGAGAGAGAAATACAAGGTAGAAGGAAGTTCACCGAAGGCAGTACTATGGTTTTTGGAGCATCTGGAGAAAAGCTGGATCATTTCCAGTTGCACTCACTGGGCCTGCTGTGGTGTCCAGGGTCAGGTACCAGGAATGCTGGCTGTGCCGCCATGCATGGGGGACTCCTGAAAACAATGAATCCCTGAGTGGGGTCATCTCTAAAGTCCTCTTAGGACTCCCATTATCCATAACAGTAAATCAAGTTACTCCTCACCTTTTTTCTCCAGAGTACATTTGCCAAACGTCTAGAAACATTTTTGGTTGTCACAACCTGGGGAGAGGGGATGCTACTGACATGAGTAGAGGCTGGGGACGATGGTAAACATCCTGCAATACACAGGACAGCTTCCTATAATAACCAGCTGGCCCAGAATGTCAACAGTGCTGAAGGTAAGAATTTGTGCTCATTGGACAGCTCACTTGTCCAATGTAACTGTATTAGTCCAGGAGAACAAATGGTCATAGGACTGACTGAATGAATGAGTGAACGGATGATTGCCAGCTAATTTCTGTATTTTTAGTAGAGACGGGGTTTCACCATGTTGGCCAGGTGGGTCTCAAACTCCTGATCCCAGGTGATCCACCAGCTTCAGCCTCCCAAAGTGCTGGGATTACAGGTGTAAGTCATCGCACCCAGCCAAAGAGACGATTTGAATAATAAGTCATCCTCCAGCTCTAGGCCAGTGGTATTCGCTCACATAAGATAACCAAATGTCAGTTATTTCTATTTTAATTAAAATAGCCATTGAGAAGCTGAATGATCCATGGAGAAATGTCGTCCACAATTTCAGAAGAATTCATCAGCCAAAGTTATTTCTGGCTATTTCTACAGAACTCCTCTTGTGATTATTATTGTTTTTTGAGACAGAGTCTGGCTCTGTTGCCAGGATGGGGTGCAGGGGTGCGATCTCAGCTCACTGCAACCTCCACCTCCTGGGTTCAAGCGAATCTTTTGCCTCAGCCTCCCTAGTAGTTGGAACTATAGGAGTGCACCACTATGCCCAACTAATTTTTGTATTTTTATTAGAGATGGGGTTTCACCAAGTTGGCCAGGATGGTCTCAATCTCTTGAACTCATGATCCACCCTTTTTAAAGCCTCATTTTCCTTGGTACTGGGCTAAGTACTTTACATGTATTAATTTATTTAATCCTTATAACCACTCATCATCTCTGTTTTACAGTGAGGTAAGACGGATACAGACACAACAGCTCACTTGTCCAATGTAACTGTATTAGTCCATTTTTGCAATGCTATAAGGAAATACCGGAAACTGGGTAATTTTTTGAAGAAAACAGGTTTAATTGACTCGCAGTTTCACAAGCTGTAGACAAAGTAGGGCTGGGAGGCCTCAGGAAGCTTACAATCACAGCAGAAGGTGAAGGGGAACAGGCACATTTGATACGGCAGAGCAGGAGGGAGAAAGAGTGAAGGGAGAGGTGCTACCCATGTTTAAACAAGTAGATCTCACGAGAACTCACTGTCATGAGAACGGCAAGGGGGAAATCCACCTGCATAATGCAGTCACCTCCCATCTGGACCCTCCTCCAGCATCGAGGATTACAATTCAACATGAGATTTGGGTGGGGACACAGAGCCGACTCACATCAGTAACCCAGTTAGTGTGTGGAAAAGTTCAGCACAGGAGGACCTGGCTGCATCAGAGCACCTGGTCCGAAGGAGATGCCCATCGAAGGTCTGTCCATGGACAAATAAGTAAGAAAATCACTTCCTGCCTCCAAACTTGATGAGTAAGTAGCATGTATTTCTTTATGTTGGCGTCCATACAAGTCTCCCTGGGAAACATTAGTGCAGGGGAAATTCTGAAAGGGAACATAGAGCAGACAGCTCCAATCAAGCCAGGGGCCTTCAGAGACCATTAGCCATGTCCCAAACACTCTACCCATCACTTTGAGGAAGAAAAGGAGATTCTGAAAAAGAGCAAAATGCGTCTGTAAACCCTCTGACTCCATTCCCTAAGCACAGGTTGCAGAAGTCCACATTTCAGCTAATATGCTTTTTGATGCTTTTTTTAACCTTGCAAGTTGCTATTTTACTAGCAGCTTCCTTTGGGGGCCTCAGATGGCAGACTGGATGATTTAAGGGGAAAAAATGCAGTTGTATTTGAGTTTTTTTTTTAAACCCTCCAGGAGCCTAACGTGACATTCTGGGTAAGAACACAGCATTACATTGACGCGTATGACATCTCCCTTAATGATGTATGAAATCTCTTTATGATGGCAGATCACTGAGGAGGCGTTGAGAAACCTAGCAGAAAACCTGAAACAGCCTGGTAAACTGTGGCTGCCACCCTTATCCTAGAAGTGAGAAAGGTTAAGAGGTCTGGAAGCTTCTCCATTTGGAGAATACTCATCCAGGAGAGACCCAAAGACCATCTGGCCGCAGAGACCAGGCGTTACAAAATAGGGCATCATTTACATGCAAGCTCCAAAGCCATTGGTTCTAAGTTCCCCCACCTCTGAGCCCAAATTAGGTATCCCCACAGCACCACCAGCTCTTTCCTGGAGAGTCCAAAGGGACTCTGGGTACACCAGAAAATGCAAAATTGGAGAAAGATGCTCCAAGCTCATTCCACACTTTGCCTCCAAGCATCAAAGCCCCTCAGGGAGTCTCTTGGGAACACCTTCTGGACCTTACTTATCATCTATGCCATCTACCCACCATGATAACTGCTTCTCCTTCCTCCACCTGTTAGAACTCCAATTTACAGATAAGGCAACTGTGGCACAGATAAATTAAGAAACTTGCCTAGGAATCCGATTTATTCAACTCTAAAATGGAACAAGAGAGCATGAGGATGAGCAATCCATGGGAAAGACTTATGGGCTACACTTGAAAAAGTCATACATCACTCTGCCCACCTTTCATTGGGCAGAACTCAGTCACATGGTCTCATCAACTGTAAGGGAGGCTGGGAAATGTAGTCTAGCTGTGTAACCCAGTGGGGAGAGAAACAAGCATTTTGGTGAACTCAGAGCTGTCTCTACCACAGGTGCCAGGCAAAGCCCTGGAGACCTTAAATTAGTCTAGGAAGCCAGACTCGAAAGCACACTATCATTTTGTAATCACCCGCCTTATCCACTCCAGAGTTACAATGAAAAAAAAGAAAAAAAGTTCTCAAATATCTCACTGGACAAAACTCTGCTGGGGAGGCATGAAGGGGAAAGTTACCTAAGGGGAGTAATGTGGGATGCTGCTTAAATGTAAAATTGAGGTATTGTTTACTGACAACTTGCTATGCGCCAGGCACTGTGACCCATGATGTAATTAATAGCTGCTCTCATTGAATCCTCACCCTGATAACATTAGGTAGTGACAGCGATTATCTGCATCTTTAAGATGAGAAGTTGAAATGTTGAGAGGCGGTATAAGAAGACATGAGAGAACCAGAAATCACACCCAGGTCAATGGGATCTTACAGTACAGGTGCTTACCTCATTGGCTTTTACTGATCTACCCTCATTTCTTCCCATCAGAAAGATAATGTGTTGTCCCTGAAGGCAGAAATATCAGAATTCCTACCTTCTCATCCTGTTATTTAAACCACAGCATTAGCTCACTGGGAAAAGAAACTGTTTTCATAAAATATTCAGAATGTGAAGCATAAAAAAAAAACCAAATCTACTCACAGGAATGTTGCTGATCAGAGTGATTTTTTAAAAAAATCACAGTTTAGCTGCTTTTAAGTCTTGTGTTCTACTCAGATCAAGCAAGAAAGAATTGTTAGCTGAAGACACCATGCTTATCAGACAGAGCCTCAAGCATGCTCTCAGCCCTGGGCAAAAAGCCTTCAAAATCCAAAAGTAGACAGATGTGTGATCAAATTCTTCACTCGAAACAATTAGCAGAGTCCAACATTGGGACCGTGGGTGTTTGCCACCCATATTTGGGACTGTAGTTTCCTCTGAGACAGCTTACTTGCCAATATGGTAAGATGGAATGTTAAGAGACGAATAGTTATGAGGCAGTTACCAAGTAGCTTTGTTTCATAATTGGAGAATTTCAGAAGAGCGTTATCAGGGACAGGATTGTATTTTTGTTGTTATTGTTTATTCCTTTGTTTTTTCTTTTGGGGTAAGAGAGATGTTTCTAATTCTAACACACATACATTTTAAAAATACATCTGAAATATAAATGTGTTTTAAAATCAACACGTACATTTAATGTTGTGTTGCTTTTGTTCCACATCCTCTCCTCCTGCAAAACTTAATTATTATTAAAGCAAAGCTGAGATTTATAACCCCTGATATCTAAGAATGGAGAGAATATAACATACAGTACTATACAATACATGATTCAAGTACCCACTTCTCTCGCCCTGTGCCAATAAGCTGGCTGCTTGTACAGGCTTTGAACAAGAGATCCTGAAGGCAGGGTCTGGATTATTTAAATTAAAAACACAAACCAAACTAAAGACAAGAAAATGCCAACAACAACATTCCTTTAAAAAAGAATAGACTGCATTTTAAATATTCATTTAAATATGCAGTAACACACTACTATACATTTTTGTCTGTTTTCTCTTTGATGATATTTCATCTGCAGACTCTCCAGGGCTTATAAAAATATACCCAGAGTCCACATCTCCAAAGCATGAGATTTTTCACATTCTCTAATTTGCAGTAATGTATTTGTGTCAAATTCCATCTTCAAGCCGCCCAGGGACAACACTGGCATGTGGTGCCTCTGCTGCAGAAACTAACATTTCAGTCCAGCCAGGCACCATGGGAGCCTGAGGAGTAGGGTGTGAGCTTGGCTACTGTGAGAGTGTCTCCTCCAATGTTGAACCGCTAGTCTCACTCTTGCTGTGGATGGGGTTTCACCACAAATCATGAGCTCTCCAGGTTTGCTCTGTGCCTGTGGTAGAGACAGCTCTGAGTTCACCAAAGCTTGTTTCTCCCCCTTGGGTACACAGCTGGACTACATTTCCCAAGATTCCTAGCAGTTTATGAGACCACATGACTGAGTTCTGGCCAATGGGAGGTGGGCAGAAGTAATATATGACTTTTCCAGGTGTTGTCCATAAATCTTTCCCATGAATTGCTCATCCACAGACTTTCTTGTTCCATCTTTTAGTTGAATGAAGCCAACTCTAAGGCAAGTTACTTAAGGTAATTGTGCCTCAGTTGCACAATCTGTAAAACTGGAGTTAAAAATTCACTTCTGCCTCTGGAATAGCTACCAGGAACAGTGAACAAAGTGAAAAACAAAGCAGTAGAGCTTAGTGGTTACCTTCACAGTGTGTGGAAGCAGGATGACTGAATTTAAAGGTTGGCATTGTAGTCATGACTTTGGACAATTTACTTAATCTCTCTGAACCTAGTTCTTATTCTCTAAAATGTAAATAACTAATACTGACCTGATAGGAATGTGGTGGGGAATAACTGAGATTAAGTATGTAAAATGCTTAGAACATAATAAGCCTGGCACCTAGGGAGTGCTAAATAAGTCTTAGCTGCTGCTGTTACTACTGCTGCTACCACTGCTATTAAAATAATTATTATTATTTTAGTATCTTAAATGTGCTTAGAAGAGTGCCTGGTGCATAAGGTAAGTATTTATAAATGATAGCTATCATTATTACTTTCTGCAAAATACACATAACACTAGAATCTACCAGAATTAAGTGAAATAGTGGGTATGAAGTCTTACTATATATAGTACCTAGCACTGGGGGAAAAATTTTTGCATTTAGTAACCCCTGATCCTTTTTTAAAATAACTTTTTTGAGATGGAGTCTCACTCTGTGACCCAGGCTACAGTGCAGTGGTGCAATCTTGACTCACTTCAGCCTCTGCCTCCCAGGTTCAAGTGATTCTCCCACATCAGCCTCCCAAGTAGCTGGGATTACAAGCATGTGACACCACACCCAGCTGACTTTTGTATTTTTGGTAGAGACAGGGTTTCATCATGTTGGCCAGGCTGGTCTCAAACCCCTGACCTCAAGTGATCCACCTGCCTCAGCCTCCCAAAGTGCTGGGATTACAGGTGTGAGTCACCTCACCTAGACCCCTGATCCTCTTAAATGCCACATGTGCTGCACTGGAAAAGAAGAAGCCGTGGGTCAAGACCAGGAACTGGGCAGAGATGACATCATTACCACAAGGTGGTAGATACCAAGTGAATACATGCAACAAAATCAAACAGCATTTGAGCTTGAATTCATCCAGTTCTAGGCTTTTACCCAACTAGAATCATAAGACAGTCCAGGGCCAAGATGGACAAGATTCTTCACTGGGGATCCAAGATTCTGCAGGGGTCCCTAGATAGAACACAGTGAGTCCATGAACTTGGATAGGAGAAACATAAAACTTAATTTCCACTAGCCTCTAACAAATCTAGCATTCTCTTTAATTATAAAGATAAGCCGCAATATTCCAGTAGTATCACCAGTACCTGTGAATTTGTCACCATGAGAAATCACAGATAATTTACTCACATTACCTTATAATCGTTACAGATATCTCAAAATATCATAATGCTTATCGCTACTTCCAAATTACTGTAATTACTAGACTTGCTTGCTTCACGTGTTAATAAAGAAAGCAAAGATTTGACTAAATCACAATTTAATAAGTGTATTTCAATATAAATAGTTTCCTTTGTGATTCTAAGGAATTTTTGTATTGTGTATTTGAAATCTTTATTCTGCAAAGAGGCCCGTAGCTCTCCCCAGATGTCCAAGAGGGTCATGAAACAGAAGAAGTTAAGGGACCTCAGTCTAGGGTCTGCAGAAAATCCTCAATTCCATATACACACAGAAACTAGGTCCAGAGTCCAGATGCCTGTCAACAACTACTAAAGTGTCTTTAACTGTGGCAAGTCCTTAACCTCCTGCACCCTCTTATAATGCATCTTCAAAAAAGAGCTACTATTCTTCTCAAATCTTTCATAGGATTATTATAGGATTCAAATAGGATGAAGAATGTGAATCTGCTGGCTGAAAGTAACAGATTCTGCACAAACTTGACCATCATTCATTTCATCCCTTGGAGGCTTCATAGATCCTTGTCCTCTGGGTCTTCGTGGCTATTCTCTAAGTGTTGCCTCCAGCCCTTTCTACTACAACGCTACCAAAGGAAATCTGTCAAGAACCTTGGGAGGCCAAAAGCCAGTAGAGGCACTGGAGTCAGATTTTGTGTTGAATCCTGGCTGCACCCCTTACTAACTGTGCGATCGCTGACGAATACTTTTAGCCCTCCGAGCCTCCGCTTCCTCTTGTTTAGAACGGAAAGAATGACAATGTAATGACATGAATGGAACAAAGTGCATAACAGAGTGTCCAGCAAGCAACCCCAGTGCAGGAGTCAGTGAAGATCAGAACTGAGATGAGAATAGAGTGCTTGCCATCATCACTGTACAGGCATCACTGGCACACCGCGGCAGGCAATTAATTCCTACGGACTATCCATGTGCTCCTCACCTTCTCAGGCCTCTTGTCACAGGTGCCCTGGGATATGTTCTAGCTGGTGGACTGTGAGCAGAAGGGATGTGTGCCATCTCTGTGCTAAGGCTATGAAAAGCTGAAGGGAGAGTCCCCATTTCCTTTCTTCCCCTCCAGAGTGATAGTGGAGGTGTGCATTGACCCAGAGAAGCCACAAAACAGAAGTATCCTGTATTGTTAGATCAACAGATGGAGAGAGCCACCCTAGAGAGTCTGCCAGCTCTCATCAGGGACAGCATGGGTGAGAAATAAGCCTCTGTTGGGAAGTCCATCAAGATTTCACAGTTAACTTGTTACTTAGTGTAGCTTAGCCTCTCATGACTAACATATGAATTAAGAAAATTGGTCAGGCATGGTGGCTCACGGATGTAATCCAGCACTTTGGGAGGCCAAAACAGGTGGATCACCTGAGGTCAGAAGTTCAAGACCAGCCCGGCCAACATGGTGAAACCCCATCTCTACTAAAAATACAAAAATTAGCCAGGTGTGGTGGTGCACACCTGTAATCCCAGTTACTCAAGAGCCTGACGCAAACAAATCATGTGAACCTGGGAGGTAGAGGTTGCAGTGAGCCGAGATCTCACCTCTGCACTCTACAGCCTGAGCGACAGAGCAATACTCTGTCTCCAAAAAAAAAAAAGAAAGAAAAAAGAAAGGAAGCAGATAACACCCTCAAATGATACCAGTGGCTAGACAGCCCATGAGACAAGCCTAGAATTCACGACCTTCCTCTAGGACAAGAGCATACAATCCATTTGCAAGATCTGGAAAGAACCTAGTCCAAAGGTGATCCAAGGAGCTTCTCCCTCCAGCTTCCACTTACCATCTGAAACCTCTGCTGTCCTAGCACAGCATTTGCTCTTTGGAACTCAGGAAGCCTTCTTGAGATGCTGCATTTGTAGCCCGTCCCCATTAGCTACACCACTAACATGCTGTTTCCATACAGCATTCTCTCCCCTTCTTTGCAAAGGTGCAGCAGCTCTGAGCATCACAAGGAGTTCCCAATATCTACTTGGCTGCTGAGCGGTAAGGAGGGGGCTGTGGGACCAGAATTCTTGCCTGTGCTGCTGCTGAAGACAGTACCGGGGCAAAGTAGAAAACCTAACTAACACATTTCAAATTAACATGTAAAACGCGTCAGATGTTTGAGTATTAATTAATATTTTTGCGAACCAATTACATTAGAATGACAAGGCCACGAAGACACTAAAAGAGTTTACTGATTTTTTTCCCCTCCTCCTATTTTAAATGGCTGTCTGGATTACCACTTTATTTAATTTTTCGTTTTTTTAATTTACCAGAAACGATCTAAACACCATACCATTTCACAGCTATCATCATTTATTCATAGCTCAATAGAGGAAGCCGGAATAGCAATAACTCTTTCTTTTCACCCCCCTAATTGTCATTCTGGTGAGATAAGTGGGATATCAGCCCCGAGTCAAGCTACATGAGTGCCGGGAATCAGGCACAGTCACGAAGTTTCTCCAAAGTGTGTTAGCATCATTTATCATGAGAAGTTTGTGTTGAGCAACGTAGACTTTAACCCAAGGGGGTTTTCAAGCCTGCTCCCCCCATCTTTGTTGGACTGCTGGTTCAGAAGGCAAACGGCACAGAATCAAATACGAACTTTGCTTACTAGCCATACGGCCTGGGGTGGGTCCCCTAAACTCTTCTGAGCTTTGTTTTCTCATCTGCTAAATGCAGTCTAATTAATACTCATTTTCCTAAGTTCACTGGAAGGAATAAAAGAGGTAATTGATATACAATACTTCACTCAGTGCCCAGCATACAGTGAGCATTAATAAATGTTGGCTGTTCTCACTGCTGCCCCTGTAACCACCACTACCATCACTGTTATCATGACCATCACCATGATCAAGAGTCACCTTCACTGCTCTTCATCCACATGTCCAGCTGATTTCCCAGGTGTTCCCTCCTGCCCTACCCCTTTACCCATACACACAGTTGATCCAAAGCAATCTCTTTGCTGTTTATCACACCTGCTTTCAGATGACTAAAATATGTCATGGAGTGCGGTGTCTGTGTATGACCTCCAATGCCTCTTACTGGTTCTAGAGCAAGAGTGAGGTAGGAGGTAGGACTCAACTCTGGAGGTGGAGCTCAGACACGGGACCAAATTGAGGACTAGCTAAAACACAGATGGGGCAGAAGCAGCTTTCCATAAGACATGCCCACCAGTGTGCCATGTCAGTTTACCATCACCATGGCAACACCCAGGAGTTACTGCCCTTTCCATGGCAACAACCCGAGGACCCAGAAGTTACTACCCTATTTCTAAATATTTCTGCATAATCCACCCCTTAATTTGCATGTAAGTAAAAGTGGATCTAAATATGACGGCACAACTGCCTGAGTTGCTACTCCGGGCACACACTCTTCAGGGTAGCCCTGCTCAGGAAGGAGCGGTCCCTCTGCTGCTGCTGTACGCTGGTGCTTCAGTAAAAGCTGCTGTTGAACACCACTGCTTGCCCTTGAACTATTTCCTGGGCAAAGCCAGGAACCCTCTTGGGCTAAGGCCTAATTTTGGGGCTCGCCTGCCCTGCATCCAGTGCCTGTGGGTAAATGGGAAAGGAAGACCCATCTTATCTGAAGCTAGGCTTCCTGGGAGAGCTGAACATCCCCCTCCAGGTACTCACTCTCCTCCTTGAACCCACTTCTTTTACAGCTTAGCTAAACGCGTCTGTTCACCAATCAGTGTATTTTCATAGATCACAGGCTCCTTGAGAGGAGAAAAAGTGTTTCATTCATTTTAAGTTACCAGGGTCTAAAAGAGTGGCTATCACACATTTGTTGCTCCTTAAAGCTCGCTGAATAAATGCATGACCCCTCCAAAGAAGTCCATCTGCTAATCAACACGTAGTTTGCTTCATTCTAGAACCCCTGAGCCCAGCCTGGGGAGTAGCCAGCATCTCTCTTCCCTTCCCCTGAACAGAATCAGTACTTTTTTTATTCTCTTAGGAGGGAGCACAGGACCCTACATGGATCTCCTCCTTCTTATCTGAACATTTATGCAACTTTGCCCTTGGCTTGGGGTTTCTACAATCAACCAATTTAACTCCCCACATTCTAGACTGATTCTGAACATCCCAGCACTTCCCTTTAAGTGTTGCATCTCCAAGCCTTCCCCCATATCCTCCATGAAAGCTCCACCACTGTGGCTGAGTCCGTCTCTCCTTTTGCCATTGACAAAGCATGGTGAATCCTCGGAATTATGTAATGTTACAGACTATGACAGGCTGGAGCCTCTGCTGTTCTGTCTAATTTGGTGCACAGAGTCTGAGAGCTGGAGTGAAGTATGAGCCTGGGAGCACATCTTTTGATCTTAAGCAGTCAGAAGGTTGGAATGTATAATGCTATGGAAATAAATGGTGTCAAAACTGTAGGAAATAATATATGGTTGTGGGAATGGGTTTTGTGATCACAGAGCACTCACAAAATCTTAAAACAGGCAGTCAAGCAGCTGGTTGAGCTGTAGCAAAGGAAGCCTTGGAAGATGAGATAATTTAGATGAGGAGAGATGAGATTTTTCTCCCCGGGGTTAAAAGACTGAGTCTTTGCCTCTAAGAGACTGGAGGTGACTCCTGACTTCACTTTCCAGGCACCCCAGCTTGTTTGAGGGTCTAACAGTCTTGGGTGTCTCAATTTCCCTCTGATTACATTTGTGACTTATTTTGTTAACCATGTTAAGCCTCAGTTTGCTCATCTGTAACATAGAAAAAATGACAGTACTCGCTTCATAGGGTTATTGTGAGGATAAAATCACATAAGATGAGATATGCAGAATGACTTGCAGAGTGCTTGGCTGGCGCAGACTCAGGGGCGAATTAAAAGGTAGCTTTCTTCCCATTTGGTTGTTTTTATTCATTAACACCCACTGCAATGTAAAAATGGTAGGATCCTTCTAATTCATTCCCCAAACCTCACAGCAACAGAAACCCAGTCTTAATAGAAGAAGCAGATAAATTTTACAACTGTTCACTTTTCCAGAGACCCTTAATCAATTTTTACAGAGCAGGATGCTTCTGAAAGACTCTTTTTTTAATTAATTAATTAATTAATTAATTTTTATTTTTTTATTTGTTTTTTTCCCATTTATTTATTTTATTGCATTTTAGGTTTTGGGGTACATGTGAAGAACATGCAAGATTGTTGCATAGGTACACACGTGGCAGTGTGATTTGCTGCCTTCCTCCCCATTACCTACATCTGGCATCTCTCCCCTTGCTATCTCTCCCCACCCCCCACCATCCCTCCCCTATTTCCCCCCAACGGACCCCAGTGTGTAGCGCTCCCCTCCCTGTGTCCATGTGTTCTCATTGTTCAACACCCGCCTATGAGTGAGAACATGTGGTGTTTGATCTTCTGCTTTTATGTCAGTTTGCTGAGAACGATGGTTTCCAGGTTCATCCATGTCCCTACAAAGGACACAAACTCATCGTTTTTGATGGCTTCCATGCAGTTCAGAGGCTAGGGACTGGTTCTAATTGATACTTCCGCTATTTCCTATTGTAGCTTAGAATGAGTCACCAAGTACACTAACAAAAGTAACCACTACAAAAACTAGCATGTATTATAGACTACTTATGCACCAAATAATATGCTGATTGCCTTCTGTAAGCTACAGCCTGCCTTGCAACTTCTCAGAATCAGCCATAAGGTTCTTTCTTTCATTGTCCTCATGCTATGGAGCAGACAAACAAGGGAAACAAAGGTTAATTCACTTGCCCGCGTTTCACCACTCATTGGGATTAGAGATAAAAAATGACAGTCGTGCTATTCCTAGTGGGAAAAGCCTAGGTGTTGCAGTCAGACAAACCCGGTTCAGACATGGGTCCCACTATTCTCAAGTCAGTCTGGCCAACCTACATCACTCCTCTGCATCTCCGTTTCTTTGTTACATGGAGACATTCACACTCATTTCAAAGACTGCTGTAAAGATAATGCAGTGCTTGGGACTCCATACACATGCGGCACACGACGGCTGCAATTACCAAAGCCTCTGCTGCTATTGCTCTGAGAAGGTTCTTGCTCACCTCCCAGCTAAGTGCTTCCAGATGTCAGTTTTCTGGTTAATCAGCCTCTCACCAGCATCTCCTATCAGCTGTTTCTTCTCTCTGCTTATTTTTTCCCTCTAACCTCCAATTCTGCCTCTATCCTCCATTCATTCATTCATGTATTTATTTATGGGAGACAGGGCCTTGCTCTGTCACCCAGGCTGAGGTCCAGTGGTACAATCATAGCTCACTGCAGCCTCAAACTCCTGGGTCCCAAGTGAGCCTCCCGTCTCAACCTCCTGAGCAGCCAGGATTACAGGTGTGCACCATAATGCCTGGCTAACTTCTCAAATTTTCTGTAGAGAGAGAGTCTTGCTACATTGCCCAAGCTGGTCTCAAACTCCCGGCTCAAGTGATTCTCCTGGTTCCACCTCCTCGAGTGCTGGGATTACAGGCATGAGCCGCTGCGCCCAGCTGCTCTCCTTATTACTCAGCACATATATTTCCCTCTGCTATTCACTGGGAAAATGAAGGCTACCAGGAATAACCTCTTTCAATTTCTCTTTCTTCTCCTTCAAAATTTATCCACATTTACTCTCCATCGTTTTTTCCTTCAGTGTCACAGAGGAAAAAAAATGCTTCTTGTCAGTTCCATCAGTACCACAGCTACCTGCTGCTAGACAATGATGAGCAAAAGACAACACCCTCAAGAACACTCAGATCACCTTTCAATGCGTAAATCCCTGTCTGTGCTCCAATCCCTACCATCGCATCCTCTGAGGCCCGTTCTCCAAGCCTACTGTATACCCAAGCCTCTGCCACCTTCAAAACTTCTTCCCAAATTCTGTCTTTCCTTCAAGCCAGAGGACCATGGATCCCTTGGATCACACTGGCAGCTTTGAACAGCTGGGCTCTAGTGTGGCCCCTGTGTCTTCTCCTTCCATTTACTCTTAAGCCAACCATGATGGAAAGGCTGTTGTTGAGGACCTTGATGATTGCATGATTGCCAAACTCAGTGCAATGGCTCCTGACCCTACTTCCTGGAGTCCTTTGAATTATCCAAGGCCCCTACCTCTCTCTTGTAATCATCTTACTCTTTGATTTCCATGAGGCTACCTGGCCTTGGTTCTTCTGCGTCCCTTCTGATTGCATCATCTTTCTCCACTGTTTTCTCCACTGTTATTTTTCTGAGCAGGCAACTTTTTTCCCCATCTCTGCCTTTTCTCATGCTCTTGACTTTTCCTTATCTGATGACAACCTAACCCATCCTTTCGAAGCTCCAGTCTGCATACTGGAGAAGCCTCTATAAATATCCCTACCCTATCCAGTCTCATTTTTGTTTGACCCGAGATCCAGAACTTACCAAATAGGGAGGGAGCCTTATGGGGACAGGGTTGCTCTAATGAGAACCTCAGTCCTCATGAGCCAAGTGATACTATACCATTTATTCTATAATGCTATATTGAACCATCAGTTCTTTGAGGGGACAACAGTGTGTCAATTCTGTACATGTATTCCCTGGCCAAGGCTTGTGCCTAGACTATATAATAGATTGTCACTTAAATGTTAAAGGACTTACAAAACACCAACCATATCTCCAGCTGAGAATTCTGGGTCCTTTAATTAAGACCACATGATTTTTTAGAGTTCTTTGCATATTCTTCGGTGCTGGCTTCAAGGACGGAGATGACTATCAAAGCATGATTGGGCAAAATTAGGCAAGGCCAAGAGTGCTCACTGGAAAGTACTGCTGATCCTCAAGTGGATCTTGTCCTTGCCGGGAGAGGAGGGCCATTAACTCCAAAGTGAATTAAGTCATAGGAGTGAAGTTCTGTCTGGTTAGGGTGGGATACAGCCGTGATGCAAAGGTAGCACAGCAAGCTTTCAAAGCCATGAGTCTCATTGCTTAACTTAATATACATATAAGTGAAAGGGGGTCTGTATGGAAGCAAAATACTAATTGTTGAACATCTGCTGTATGCCAGGCTCTGTCTTAAGCATTGTATTTTTTTTTTAAAGACAGGGTCTAGCTCTGTCTCCCAGGCTGGAGTGCAGGTGTGCCATTTGCCTCAGTTTCCACCTCCTGGGCTCAAGCAACCCTCCCACCTCAGCCTCCTGAGTAGCTGGGACTACAGGCACATGCTCACACACCCAGCAGTTTATTTTTTTGGGTAGAGATGTGGTTTTCCTTCTTATGTTGCACAGGGTGGTCTCAAACTCTTGGGCTCACGTGATCCTCCTGCCTTGGCCTCCCAAAGGGCTGGGATTACAAGAGTGAGCCACCACACCCAGCCAGGCATTGCATATTGATTATCTCATTTAAAGTTCAAACAAACCTTGTACAGTACTTCACCATTCCCATTTTGCAGAGAAAAGACTTGCTCAGCAGTTAAGCGACTTGACTACAATCACTAAACTCAAAAGCTGTGGACCCATCATTCACACCTCATCTACAAGACTCCAAAGCTCATGCTCTCTTGATGAAACAGATGAAGTGGCCCTTGTTAAATATGCTAGATTCTCAGACGGCACAGGATGGCCAGGACTGATCTGTTCACAGCCTAGGCAGCTCAGCCCCTTTCTCAAATGCACTGGTGTCTCTTCAAGCGGTTGAGAATATTTTTAATGGGCTCTGCAGTGCCCCCCCCCACTGCCCCCCCACGCCATTTATCTTCCTCAGAACCAGGCTTGGAAGGCAGGAGACATAAATGATTCCTAGGCCTAGGATAAAGTTTCCTTTTGGAAGGAAGAAAAAAAATGGTAGGAAGGAGAGTCTACCTACATTCTCCCAAGGCCACTGAGTTTGCTGTCTGTGTAGTTTGCCATTGCAATTATTTGGGATAGCAAAACTGTAATATCAATCAATCTCGGTTCGATTGCTTTGCCATGAAACAAAAGCAGGCCAATTTATCAACATCGAGGCCCTCCACTGAGTTTACACTGCCATTAAACTATCAACAGGAAATCATTAAGGTGAGGCAAGAAACCAACTGGTAAGTGAAATGATTTTTTTTTTTTCCTTCAAACATCCTCGTCTGCAACCTCCTTTGTTTGGCTGTTAGCATAGCAAACGTGGGGCTGGGTCTCAGATCTCTGTGCTAATATACAGTTGGTGGTGGAGAGAGCTCACACATGGGCACTTGCAATCCGATGGCTGCTCCCAGGTAACTTGGTTCTCTCTCAGCAGGGCAGGCTGCGTGACGATAAATAGAGGGGGAAATGTGTATGCATTTGCACGATTAAACAGGCTTAATGATTTTGAAGGGGAAGGACTCCACGAGACATACAGTAGCAACTTACGAACAAAATGGAACTATGCAGGGCCGATTAATGTGCAAATACGTGTGTGCTGAACTTGCATTCCATTCATCATGTGGACATGGAAATTGGGCCATTTATCTGTTATATTATGTATGTGACATCTTAGTTTGGTTCTTAAAGGCTGCTTGGGGACAAAGGGCCAGGTGCTTTGCGGCTAGCAGAGGGAATTTCAGATAAATTCTTCAGCTGTCATAAACATTGCTGGGCAGAATTTGGTCAGAAGATAAAGCTCTTTCCTCCACAGGGTTTTTAACATTTCTCAATAGCTCATGTGCCATCTTATTAAAACCGTGTGTGGTGCAGGGAGGGGTGGCATATGCCATGAAAATTTATTGGCACAAACAGCTTGCTGTCATGTTTTCAAAGTCCAGATTTAGCAAACGTTATTCACATATTCAGTGTCAATCTGCAGAGAGAAAGGGAACTGGCAAAGCCACTCATTCTCACTGATTATGTGGGTTTGTAATTCCTTTTTGTCTCCTTTTAACCAATGTCTCCTCCACAGGTGGGGTTTGTTCCTCTTAAATTACAACTGTTTGTCTCTGCTTAGGGCTGAGAAAAAGAAAGTCATTTGAAAAGGAAAAGGACCTCACAGAAGCACTTTCCAAGAGCCACTATTATTTACCTAACAGAACATGCCATGAATATGGATCATGCATTAAATAATGGTGATCGCCTGCTTTGATGAATTGCCATTAGAAATTCAATTAATAAAAGGTTACCTCCCTGCCGTCGTGAAAAAAAATATGATTGGGCTGCAGCAATGTTAATTCAGCCTTAGAAATGGCAGCTGGGAGGAAAAGAAAGATTAAAAAAACGGTTCCATCTGGGAAATGGGAGACTGGAATAAAAAAAAGGAAGCATGAAAGAAGGAAGGAAAACTATGTTTGATCAAAAGTGTTTCTGTACATTAAGCATCCCTACTCTCCCTAATTTCCTTCATCCCATTTCCCCTACCCTGATCAACTGACCATTCCCCCGCCCCCATCATCCTGGTTGATACTTTCTGTCTTTTCTCTTTCTCTTTCCTTCTTGCCAAGTGGCTTCTTGGCATACAAATTACATCCTGTAAGGTGCACATGTCTTAAGTGTAGAGCTCTATCAGTTTTACATGTGATGGTTACCTCTGTAAATACATCCAGATGACAGTGTTGACACTCCCATTAGGCCCCTTTCTGCCCCTACCCAGCCAACTTCTCCCACAGGTAACCATTAGTGCTACTTTTATCATAAGACAACAACCACAACAGCGTATCTGGGTGGTTCTATATATATATATATATATATACATACACACACATACATACATACACACACACACATACATACATAATATTCCATGTCCACATCTTTTATCAGAGATGAATTCTATTTATATATATAATATATAATATATATGTGTGTATATGTACATATATAAACAAAATCATAGATGACACATTCTTTTGTTCTGATATTTTTCCTATAACATTATATCACTAAGATTTATACAGGTTGTGTCATATATCTATAGATTATATTTTTTGATTGCTGTACTGTATTGCATGAAATACACTATTTATCTATTATTCTGTTAACAGACATGGTTTGTTTGCAGTGTTTGGCTCTGATAAATAAAACCTTTATGGGAATTCTTGCATGTGTTGCTTTGGTGGACTTAAGCACTTGTTTCTCTTGGGCATACAAGGAGAAGAGGAATTGTTGGATTATTAAACATTATTCCACCAATGTGGAAAGACCTCCTTTTATCAATTGGTAAAAGGGGGTTAAGAAATATCTTGTGAAGTTGAAAAGGCACAACATGTGTGAAGGTGTTTTCTTGTTGGTTGATTGTTTTAAACTGCCAAATAGGAATGGAGATGTAAGAATTTGACCCAGCAATCCCATTACTGGGTATGTACCCAAAGAACTATAAATCCTTCTACTATAAAGACACATGCACACGTATGTTCATAGCAGCCCTGTGTACAATAGCAAAGACCTGGAACCAACCCAAATGCCCATCCATGACAGAGTAGACAAAATGTGGTACATATACACCATGGAATACCACGCAGCCATAAAAAACGATGAGTTCGCGTCCTTTGTAGGGACTTGGATGAAACTGGAAACCATCATTCTCAGCAAACTGACACAAGAACAGAAAGCCAAACACCGTATGTTCTCACTCATAGGTGGGTGTTGAATAATGAGAACACGTGGACTCAGGGAGAGGAGCATCACATACTGGGGCAGTTGGGGGCGGGTAGGGGAGAGACAGTGGGAGGCGAAGGGGGGAGGGATAACATGAGGAGAAATGCCAGATATAGTATGCACCTAAAGTAAAATAAATTTAAAAAAAAAAAGAATGTGTCTGGGGTAAGGAAGAAAGACAGAAGATCATAGGAAATGCATGGATGTCTGGGCTGCTGACCACAGATAAACAGGACATACTCAGGTAGGCTCTAGAAAGCGGAATCAGCTCTTTATGACTGGCAGAGCTACTCTTCATTCAATACCCACTGCATACCAGGCCATAATCTGGTTGGTTTACATGGCATGGCACTTTGTACCCTGACAGACATGGTTATGAACTCCAGATCTATTCCTCATTAGGTGAATGGTGGTAGGAAAGTTACTCAGCTCTTCTTAAGACTTGGTTTACTCTTCTATAAAATGGGGATCATCTCAGCTATACATCACAAAATTTTTGTGAGGATTTGATATAACAATGCATATAGAGCATTTATAAACAAATGGTGCATCAGAGGCGCTACACAGCAACTGGTATTCCCATGACAGCAAACCCCCAGAGGAAACTCTCTGCAGCCTCATGGGATGCATACTGTGACTCCCATTCCAAAACGGAGGAAACTCAATTTGTGTTGTTTAATAATTCACTTGAGTGACTGGTCACAAGATCATGGGGACACATATGACAGTGGAGGCTGCTCATTTCTGCCCTATCCTTGTGTTTCCTAAATCCCTGCCTCACTAGGTATCTAAAAGCACTCACACTATGAATGCATCATAGCTCCTGGAAAACCTCAGCACATCAAGTTCCTCTATCCGAGGATGCAGACACTTTAACTGGAATGGAGACTTGTGGATACAGATCTCCCATATGTGTTTGCAGAACCCAGCGAGAATCTACCTCCATAAGCTTTATTCAATTTCATCCTGCTAACCACCATGTGATAGATCAGAGGGAGATAAAATGATCTCCACGAGGAAAGCAAAACACCACAGTTGACTACCTGAGGTTGCACTTTTTTCAATTTGAAAAATCAGACGCCGGTGATGACCTTGAGCAGAATATAAATAACTCCCACATGCTTAGTGTTCCAATAATGGAACGCTAAGCATCATTATGATGATACACAACATCACACAGAGCCCAGAGCTCCCAGGACCTGGGTCGGGGTTCTTTGCCTTACCCACACAGTGGCTTGGGAGTGAAAGTGACTGGTTCTGTAGTGGTGGGCATATTTTGCAGAAGCCCATTACCTTACAACATGCACAATTTCCGAAGGGTGGTCACCTTGCTGGTGACTTCTGACCAGTTTCATTTTTCATTCTTTACCTATGTTGTCAGCATCCACCACGATTTCTTTCCTGCCTTGGAGACTGAGTAGAAAAAGAAAAACAGGCTGGGTACAGTGGCTCATACCTGTCATCTGAGGTGGGCAGATCACTTGAGCTCGGGAGTTCGAGACCAGCTTGGTCAACATGGTAAAACACCCACTCTCTACTAAAAATACAAAAACTAGCCAAGCGTGGTGGTGCATGCCTGTAATCCCAGCTAGTCGGGAAGCTGAGGCAGGAAAATCTTTTGAACCTGGGAGGCAGAGGTTGCAGTAAGTCAAGATGGCACTACTGCACTCCAGCCTGGGCCACCGAGTGAGACTGCGTCTCAATAATAAAATGAAATGGAGAGAAAAAAAAATACAAAGAAAAAGCACAAAAGAAGGAATGGGTAAACATAATAGAGACAGTGGAGGTCTTACTGGTAGAACCAGGGTTTTGTCTGAGCTGGGCTAGAATTGAGATGTATTTATCGAGGAACAGACGCGGAAGGCACCATGCACCATCTTCACCATGCACACTCCACAAAGAGCAATGCAGTGACCTGGTCACCCCAAAACCCAGCAGCACAGAAACCACTCAACCGAAAATACACCATCCAAACCATCAGGAAATCGAACACAGAGAAATCACTGCTGGAGTGCTCATCGCATTCCATCACGAAAAAAACCCACTTTGAACTCTCTTCCAAAGGGACAGAAAAACCACATTTCCTACCTCGACTTTGCTTGTAGCCTGACTTGCCGAAACCTGCAAGTTAAAGGAAACAGAGACATTAGTATTGATTCAACAAGAAGGTAATTGGATTAATTGTCTTTTTAAAGGAACTGGCATCAATAATTTGTTATGACCCGAGGGGACAAGGCTGCAACACACACCACACACACCCACACACACACGCCTTTTCTCCCAGCAAGCACAGCAACCAGATTTGTTTATCCAGTCCTGCTAATAAGGTGAATAGGATGATTAATATTTTCAACATATTATAACAGTCTTGCCAGGAAAAAAAAAAAGAAGTGGGGAGGGCTGTGAGCAATGCCCGTGTACTGATAATGGTTAAATGAACACCGAAAAAAAAAAAAAAGGCATCGAAGACATTTAAAATTTTTTTTTCCATTAAAGTTTCGAGTCACTGTTATGAGAAACACCAAATAAAAACAACAACAGCAGCAACAGCAGAAGCTTTATGCTTACAAACCTCCTCAAAATATTGTGGAATAAAGAGTTGCGTCAGGAATGGAGCCAAGTTGTTTACGTATTTTATCTCATTTAACTCCTAGAATAACTTTTATGCCCATCTTCATAAATGAAAATACTGGGGTTTGGACAAGTTAGGTAACTTTTTCAAAGTCAGGATGTTTAAGCGGAGGAAATTAGATTTAAACCCAATGGAAAGTCAGGTGGATGTTCAGGCTTCTACCTACAAGCCTACTCTACCTCAAAGGATTTGGTGTAGACACCATCCACCACTGTTCATCTGTGCCTAGAAAGGGTCTCCTACCTAGCGACCACATCTTTTTCTCTGTGTATTAACTGTTAAGGAGCTTTCTACCCTACAACTTCCCTTATACCTGAATGACTTGGCCAACCTCAAACATATTTTCCTACCCAACTGCTTGGACTGAGCTATGTCCCCAAAATTCCTGTACAGTACTGAAGCCGTAACCCCAGTATGATTATATTTGGAGACTGGCCCTTGGAAAGTAATTAACTTTAGATGATGCCATGTGGGTGGACCCTCGTGATGAGATTTGTACCCACAGAAGACGAGACAGCAGACTGGGCGTGGTGGCTCATGCCTGTAATTCTAGCACTTTGGGAGGCCAAGGCAGGTAGATCACTTGAGGTCAGGAGTTAGAGACCAGCCTGGCCAACATGGTGAAACCCAGTCTCTACTAAAACTACAAAAAAAAAAAAAATTAGCCACATGTGGTGGTGCACATCTGTAATCCCAGCTACTTGGGAGGCTGAGGCAGAAGAATTGCTTGAACCTGGGAGGCGGAGGTTGCAGTGAATTGAGATTATGCCCCTGTATTGCAGCCTGGGCAAAAACAGGGAAACTCCATCTCAAATACAAAAGAAAAACACTGAAGGAGAAGCAGCAGAGAACTTCCTTCCCGGCCCCCACCCCACCCAACCCCGCACCGCTCTCTTTTTATCCCACTCTCTCTCTCTCTCTCTCTCTCCACAGGAAAGGCCAAGTGAAAACAAGGCAAGAAGGCAGCCATCTACAACCTAATGAGAGTGGCTTCTCCAAATACCAACTCTGCTGGTACCTTCATCTTGAACTCTCAGACTCCAGAGCTATGAGAAATACATTTGTTCCTGTTGGTTAAGCCACAATCCATGGTGTTTTCTTACACAGTCCAGGCTGATGAAGACACAGACCAATACCAGCTCACAGATGTGAATCCAACAAAGGCCTTAAGAATGAATGACTTCTCGAGGTAGCTCACCAGCCCTTGCAGCTCCCACTGGCCTGGCTTTGGCACCGTCTCTCCCGCACTTATTCCCAAGGCATCAGACAAGGGGGGGCTGAGACAGACCTCACTGTCCACAGAGCAGCTTTCATGCACCATTAGCCCCCTAAACGGGAGACCAGACTTGAGGCTGACCTCGGCCAAGAGAGTCCATGAGCTGTGGCTGAAGGCTTGGCAAGCCATGAATCCGGTGCCTGACCATGGGGAAACTCAAGGTGTGATGGATGCCAGAGGGTGGAACCTCCCCACCCCCCGCCCTCTCCTGGAGCCCATTCAGGACCTCGAAAGTAGCTGATTTCGTGGCCATGAGCCACATCCCTAAAGCACAAGCACACCAGATTTGTGGGCTACATAACCTCACATGAATGTGTGTATTTCTCTGCTGAAAACCAACAAGAGTACGTCGGGGAAATAGGATATTCAACAGCTATAAGCCTTGGGCAGAACTATTCTCTCTGCTTCACTGAGCTCCATGGGCAACATAGTTTTCAGCCGACTAATGTCTCCCAGTTCATAATTTTAGTGTTTCCTAACTTTGTGTCATTTACATCGTCAAGGCCCATTTTATTGCCCCCATTAGAAGGAAGCCACTTCTTGCATCTAGCTTAGGGAAATACAAACACAAAGAGGCATACACATAGCTGTCCATCATAGCATTGTTCTGACAGCAATATATTTTTTAAAAAGTATAATGGCTAGAGTACAGGGTTTGAATACTCAACTGCCTATAGAGGATGAGACAATAGGGAGTGGCAGGGCCTAGGGGGTAACTAACGATTGCCTACTCTACCTAAAGCCCTTTGCATTTCAGTTTTTAACAGGCAAAACATGATTCTAGTCAAACAAAATACATACACGGTCTGAATGTGGCTGTTCGACTTCCAGTATCTGATCTTTTAAGCCAAGTCAACTACGGATCCATCCAGAGTATAAACTATGACACAGCATGAGGAAGATTCTTATAATTTGACATTAAAAACTCTACAACCTATATTATTAATGAAAAACAAGAGATGCAGAAAAGTGTACATAAGATGATAAGTAACTCAGGTGTGTATACATCATCCATCTCTCCCTCACCACACACACCATGGACGTGTATCTGAAAAAGGTATCAGAGGATGTACACCAAACTGACAAAAGGTTTACCTCTGAGGAAACAAAAACGTGACTAGGACCAAAAGGATGAAGAAAAGCCATGGGGAACTTTCTCTCTTCCTGGGTTAAGACGTTTACATTGATAACGTATCCAATTTGTAAAATTAAACATATGTTTAAACCAGGATAAAAAAATAAAGCTTCATATTGCTTTAGCCATTAACAAGACACCTTGTCTTTGCTGCTGTGAATAGTTCTGTGACTGTGTCCTTTGCAGGGACATGGATGGAGCTGGAGGCCACTATCCTTGGCCAACTAACACAGGATCAGAAAACCAAATATTGCAATCCTAACTTAGAAGTGTGAGCTAAATGATGAGAACACATGGACACATGGAGGGGAACAAGACACACTGGGGCTTTCTGGAGGGTGGAAGGTGGGAGGAGGGAGAGGATCAGAAAAAATAATTAATGGGTACCAGGCTTAATACCTGGGGGATAAAATCGTCTGTACAACAAACCTGCATGACACAAATTGGCACCTATGTAACAAACCTGCACTATGTACCTCTGAAATTAAAAGTTAAAAGAAATTCACGAACAAATTGAAAAACAAAAAAGACGCCTTGTGGAAATGTTGGCTACTTTTCGTTTCTTATTGAAGAGGAGATCACAAAGAACTCTCTCAACGATTCACATATGGGGGCAAAGTAGAAAGTAAGGCTCATAGTGATAAAATAGGGAATGGTGGGGCTTATGGCAAACTAGAGATAAACTATACTGCATTAATAATTTTACCCGTTGGCTAAATATATGAAATAATAAATTTTCCTGAGGCCCCTGTAAGCAGCTAGAGCCCTCTCTTTACTGCATCCAGAGTAAATTTCGTAGTCAAAATTACGTTAGATTCAGAGATGCATTTCTAAGGCACATAGTATTCACAAATGTGTACCCACAGACCTCAGGCTGGGTCACCACCCAGTGTGGGTGGAGCGTGTGTTAGGCAAGCCAGGCTGGACTGCAGAGGCCGGTTGGAGGATGGAGGGCTCTTTAAGGGTTGCTGACGCCAGCTCCAGCCAAGGGCTTTTATGAAGCCAGCAGCAGTCATCAGAGTGTCTGCAGTGGGGGGCTGATATGATTAGAGCCGTGTTTGAGGCGGGCCATTCTGTGGACCAGCGCAGGGTGCAAAAGGGACGTGGGAAACTTCCAGCAGGACACTCTTGAAAGCTTTGTTCCAGCGATTTCCCATCCCTTTAATCATTTCCCTTCCTCTCCTTCAGTTTCTCTGCATGTGTTTGAAATCGCAAAGGCCGACATTAAGGGTTTCCTTGTCACTTGTGCTAGGAACTCGGTAGATGTGATTCCTTTTCAACTGAGATTGGAAACATAAAAAGCCTTTCCTGAGGCCACACCAGGGACTTTCAGGAGCCGGGTCTGAACCCAGGTCGAACTCCAAAGATGCCTTGGAGACCCAGGCAGGGACTCTGCCACATGATGGAGACCTGGTTCCCCCCTTGGACTCCCACACATCAGGAGACATCCAGGCTAAGTTAATGGACACAGGGAAGATCACTCTTTGGTCACGGTCACCCGTTCTTCTGGAACCCTGTCTGAGACGCCCTAACGCCATCCGGGGCTCTGATGCTGCAAACCAGCCTGTGGTCTGTGCCTTACGTGCCGGACAGTGTGGGGCTACCCTGTATAACTTCCACACGGTCGTGGTAGACAGGTCTCTTTCGGTAGCATGAGACAAAAACAACTCAAAATGGCTCAAGCACAGGAAGGAATTTATCAGCTCATTCCACGGAGAGATCTCACTTCAAATGGATCCAGATAAGGATCGAAGAGATTTAATTACTTCCCTGGCAAGAGGTAGAGCTGTGAACCGAACCAGGTCTCTATCATCTAGACGGCACTCCCTGCACAGCTCTGCAAGGCTCCCATCCACAAAACCCAGACACTGAGAAGCGGGTGACGGTCTGCTATTCCCTGGCGGGACGCTATGCCTTCCCCTCCCGCTGACTGACAGCGGTCGCCCCCTCCCTCCCTCCAGTATTTCCAGTAGGAATGGCTGTGCCAACGGTGCTACAAGTGGCCTGCCACGCACAAGACAGAATAGCCACACCCCTGGCTCAGGTACCAACCTGGTGGGTGGGCCTCCAGTGAATGACACAGCACGGTACCAGATAGGGAAGCCTTAACCTGTGACATCAGTGCATCTTAACTTAAACAGGCACTCCAGGTAAACACGAGGACGGGTGATTACTTCTGTTGCTAGTCATCCACATGAAAATGTCACATCCCCACAGCCTGGAGTCAGTCACATCGTCTTTGCCAAGCTGTCTATGGCTTTGATGGAACTGATTTATGGAATGCTCTGACACCAGCGTATGGAATGAATGACACAAATGTGGAGGTTTCCCGAGCTGTAAGGACATCTCAGCCAGACACAGAGAACCTCCTAGTCACTCTCGGGCCTGAGAATTCCTGCCCTCTCAATTACGCCTCATTGTAACGCTCTGATTTCACATACAGTTTAAGGTGAATCTCCTCCACACCCCCCCCCAGGCATCAACCAGAAAGACTAACTGGGGAGAATGCATGGTCTTTTCTTTCATAACCTCTTTTCCCATTGGGTTTTTTGGTTTTGATAGTTCTGCCATTGGGTCTAGGAAGAGTTCAAGAGACAAGGCAACCTCCTTTGTACTTTGCAACAAATGAAATCATCTGCTATTGCCGCTGGTGATCAGGTGAATTTCAACACCAATAAATGCCCTCTGCCTGGAAGACGTCCAAATGCTGGCATCATCATGGAGCACGGGTAGATCTGGGGGAGTCCTGTGGGTGACAGTTTCTTCTATTTGTTAGGGATATCTAAACTGCAGTTGCAGGTAGAACCAAACGCATAAAAGCTCAACATAATGGACATTCATTCCTTGCTCACGTAAGAGTCTGGGAGACCAGATTGGATAACAGATCTCCACATGGACATTCAGAAAACCAGAGTGAAAGGGGCTCTTCCATGCTTAAGATGTGGCTTCCAAAGCCATCATCATCATCTTTACCCCAATCCAACAGGAGGATAATGGCTGGTGGTTTTGATTGACCAGACCCGGAAACAGCATGCCTCATTTGAGCTCACATTCTGTTGTCTAGAGCTCAGTCCCACAGTCGCCTATAAAGGCAGGGGGTTGTGACCATGCAGTCAACTGTGTCTCAAAGGGGAGAAGATGGTTTTGGTGACCAGACCCAGCAGGCTAGCCATACATCCCCACTGCAGTACTATTTTGCACAAGATCCCCCTACATGGTTCCCTGGTAGGAAATCCACTTCTGCTCAACCTCTCCCAAACCCTACTGGTGACAGAATGCTGGTGGTGTGACCCCCATCTCTTGATGCTGAGGTTGTCTCACCTTGCAGCTGGTTCTCTTGGATGCATCAGCCACAGAGCTCAAACCCAGTTTCTCTTTGGTATCGTTTTAGCCCTCAGGAAACTCAGGTCTTCACCTAGCCACAAGGAGCAAGAGCAAAGCAGAGAACGAAGCTTTCCCTCTCCTCCATTCCTTTTTATCTCCTCTTGTGCAAATAAGCCCATAAGGATGACCATCAAAGACACTGCATGAGTAGAGCAGGGCCTCTTCCTGCTGGCCTCCCAGTATCTACAAGAGAAGCCATGGAGCTTGGCTTCTTTTACACTGTTGTGGGGAAGGATGTTGACCTGTTGACCCATGACTCATTCTTCTCTCTCTTCTTGAGTCCTCTCTGATCTTCTGCTTATAGAGACTAGTGGATACTAGAAATAGCACAGTTGCCTTGTCCTCTCTTGGCCCTAGGTAGGCATCTGAACCTGTTTTGGGCTCTCTTGCAAATGCAAGAAATGCACAGCTTATCTCTGCAGGCAACTCTGGGTCCTAATGATCCATTTTGGGATAACAGGAAATATTTGCATTCCGCTTCTCCTCTACACAGTCAACTTCACCAAGGGGACCAGGCTGTGAAAGGTTGTTTTTTTTTGTTTGTTTTGTTTTGTTTTTAAATGAAACGGGGTTTCACTCTTGTTGCCCAGGCTGGAGTGCAGTGGTCCAATCTCAGCTCATTGCAACCTCCACCTCCTGGGTTCAAGTGATCCTCCTACCTCCGTCTCCCGAGTAGCTGGGATTACAGGCATGTACCACCATGTCTGGCTAATTTTGTATTTTTAGTAGAGATGGGTTTCTCCATGTTTGTCAGGCTGGTCTCAAATTTCTGTTCTCAGGTGATCCACCAGACTCAGCCTCCCAAAGTGCTGGGACTACAGGTGTGAACCGTCTCGTCCTGCCAGGTTGTGAGTTCTGCATCAAACTGAGTCAACTCTTGCCGTGAACCAACTTGAATCTCCAGATTTCTGTCACAGGTACAAATGGAAAACCTTAAAGTCCTATTGTCAAAAAGTGGCGAGGCAGAAAACTGCTTTGGGTTGCGGAATAAAACAAATGAGGAGTTCCTGTCACTCAGCAGCTACGTGGCCTTGAGGAGGTGACTCCTCTGACCTGAGAGCGTTTACTTCTCTGTAAGGCAGGAATCGGGAACCCCCATCAGGTCTGATGGCAGGAACTCTAAGAAAAGTTGTGAAGTCAAGTTCTGAGCTCAAAACCTGTTCCCACCACTTTCTAGATAATGCAGTCTGGGGCAGGTGTGGAGAATGAAAAAGTGGCCACCAGTTCTTGGGTGCTTTTCCCACTGAGCAATGGGGTCTATGTCCACAACTCTTGAGTCCAGGCAGGCTCTAAAACTACCTTCACCAACAGATGACAGCAGAAGGAATGCTGCGACACTATTCAGGCACTTAAAATACTGGCAGTGGGCTCACAGCCCCTTCCGCTGCCGCCCAGCTAGCCCAGCCCCGGTCCTGGCCCCCACCTCGTTTCAGAGCGCAGCGGCAGCTGACTGCGCCTTCACGGTCCGCTGGGACCCGCAAGTGCCGCCGCCGTTATGAACATCCGCAATGCGAGGCCAGAGGACCTGATCAACATGCAGCTCTGCAACCTCCTCTGCCTGCCCGAAAGCTACCAGAGGAAATACTACTTCTACCATGGCCTCTCCTGGCCCCAGCTCTCTTACATTGCTGAGGACGAGAATGGGAAGATTGTGGGGTATGTCCTGGCCAACATGGAAGAGGACTCAGATGATGTGCCCCATGGACATATCACCTCGTTGGCTGTGAAGCGTTCCCACCGGCGCCTCGGTCTGGCACAGAAACTGATGGACGGGCCTCTCGAGCCATGATACATAACTTCAATGCCAAATATGTCTCCCTGCATGTCAGGAAGAGTAACCGGGCCACCCTGCGCCTTTATTCCAACACCCTCAACTTTCAGATCAGTGAAGTGGAGCCCAAATACCATGCAGATGGGGAGGATGCCTACGCCATGAAGCGGGATCTCACCCAGATGACCGACGAGCTGAGCTGGCACCTGGAGCTGAAGGAGAAGGGCAGGCACGTGGTGCTGGGTGCCATGGAGAACAAGGTGGAGAGCAAAGGCAGTTCACCTCCGAGCTCAGTAGAGGCCTGTCAT
This sequence comes from Sapajus apella, assembly GCF_009761245.1. Classification (NCBI taxonomy): domain Eukaryota; kingdom Metazoa; phylum Chordata; class Mammalia; order Primates; family Cebidae; genus Sapajus; species Sapajus apella. The sequence goes on along the minus strand of NW_022437039.1, from coordinate 2,924,757 downwards.
GAGGAGAAGGGCCTGCTGCCGAGGATAGTGCTGGGGACAGCAAGGACCTCAGCGAGGTCAGTGAGACCACAGAGAGCACGGATGTCAAAGGCAGCTCAGAGGCCTCTGACTCGGCCTCCTAGAGCCTGGCCCATCCCCTCCTCACCCCACGAGCTTCCACAATAAATTCGCTCTGTGACACTGGGAAAAAAAAATACTGGCAGTGTCCACTAGGCCCTTAAAATATTGGCAGTGTGCCCTCCCATCCACTGGGGTGCTCTCAGGGCACCCGCAGCTGAAGTGTCAGAAGCTGACTACCCTAAGACAGTCTTGTTGCAGAGGCTACATCTAGGTGCTTTGGGATCAGTCCCAGGGGAGCTCAGACTTCCAGTCTTCCTGACTCACGTGCCAGTCAACTGAATGTCACCAAGAAACCTGAGTCAATTCACAACCAGCAGGTCCTGCCTAGATTCCTGACCCACAATATCTTGAGGTATAATAAATGGACACAAATTTTCTTCCTTTCCTGTCAAGTGATTTTCAGAGTCTTCGACCTGATCTCCAGCTGGTAAAAGTGTAAAGGATTGCTCTGGGTTCAGAAATACCAGTGCCTCCTACATCCTCACTTTACCATGGGAAAGTTACGTTAACCTGTCTGAGTGAGCCTCAGTTTCCTCGTTTAAAAAGGGACACAAAATCTATCTTGCCATTTTGTGTACATTCAATAGGAATGTCTGGCTTACAGTTGGAGATTGCAAATGGATAGCTGTGGTTTTGTGAGTTCAGGGTAATCACTGTAACAGTAGCAGAAGTTCTAACGTCAGATATTATGAGCCCTACTGCATTTAACAGAGCAGCTTGCAAACAGGCCACCTACAGGGACACACACACAATTTTTTTTTTGAGACAGAGTTGTGTTGCCCAGGCTGGAGTGCAGTGGCATGATCTTGGCTCACTGCAACCTCCACCTCCCAGGTTCAAATAATTCTCATGCCTCAGCCTCCTAAGTAGCTGGGACCACAGGTGCACACCACCACGCCCAGCTAATTTTTATATTTTCAGTAGAGACGAGGTTTCACCGTGCAGGCTTGAACTCCTGACCTCATGTTAACCACCCACCTCAGCTTCCCAAAGTGCTGGGATTGCCGGTGTGAGCCACCACATCCAGCCCAACAGGGGTACTTCTGAAAGCATGAAGCTTCCCATCTCTCCAGCTCCCTCTCTTCTATTCTGGCCTGGGACTTGGTTCCAGCCACTGAGCTGCCAGAACTCATCTTAAATTTTAACTATAAGTGTAAAAAAGGAAAGAGCCCATTCATGGATGATAGTCATCTCCCTTCCTCCCTCCCCTTCTCCTACCAAAATTCTGTAGGCTCCAGACATGTCCAACGAACAAATGTCTCTTAAAATTCTTCTGGAAAACGCACAAGGTTTCTCTTAATAACTCTCACTGTCAGGAATGAAATATTTACATGCACTCGCTTCAAAATTCTGGCAGCTTGTAACCTAAGAATAGTTTTACTTATGGTGCTGAACAACTGCCTTAGGTCTGTCTTGCAGATGATTTTGAGAGGAGCAAGAGGCAGAAGAGAGGAAAGGAAAAGTCACAAGGGAGGCAGGGACAGATCAGGGAGGGCCTGGCAAATCCCTGTCCTTGGTTTGCCCTTGACGTCGGTGTATTAAGGCAGGTTAAAGCAGTTACAGTGCTGGGTTGCGGGGAGTCTGAGCTGTGACGAGCCCATCAGTCACCCTGACACATGCTGGAAAACATGGGGAGATTGCAAACATTATCTGAAGCTTAATTATGAAGACGGGAGGAGGCTGGACTGGAGTGAGAAGTGGGTGCTGAGGTTCTCGGGGCCCTTCCCATTGTAACCTGTCATCTTTGGGGAAAGGTATCACCATCTAAATTTCCTTCTGAAGAGCCCCTGGTTACTTTCTGAGGCTAGGTTGCAAGGATAGAAAAAGCTCCTAAAAGGGAGCTTTTAGCTTGCCAAATTTAGCTTGGCAATCTGGAAATACAGATAAAGATCCTCAAAAATCCTCCTTTCCACTGACCTCATACCTCTGAGACTGGGAGTCTCTTCTGCGTATTGGAAATACCACATAAAGCTTACAGCACAAAATGGTATTTCGTAACATTTCTTTCTCTATTTTTTGAGATAGGGTCTCACGCTGTCACCCAGGCTGAAGTACAGTACTGCAAACATAGCTCACTGACACCTGAAACCTCTAACTCCCAGGCTCGAGGGATCCTCCCACCTTAGCCTCCCCAGTATTTGGGACTACAGGCACACAGCACCATGCCTGGCTAAGTTTTGTTGTTGTTGTTTTTTTGTTTTTTGTTTTTGTTTTTTGGTTTTTTTTTTGGTAGACACAGAACTTCTCTATGTTGCCCAGGTTGGTCATGAACTCCTGGGCTCAAGTGATCTGTCCACCTTGGCCCCCCAAAACGCTGGGAGCATATTCTATAATGGAAACAAACAGGTAAGAACCTAGTTCCCCAACAACAGGGGATTCACTCAGTGTGCTGGGTCACCTCCTTTTCATGGAGTATTCCAAGACTTTTAAAGTAATGGTCAAGTGAAGTTTAGGATAACATGGAAAAATGCTTTCAGGAAGAAAATCGGAATATAAATGACGTATTAACATGATCTTAATTATGTTATAACATGAATAGAAGAAAGGCAGAGGGAGGCAATAAAAAAATTATTACTGCTTTTGGGGAAGTGAAATTAGATATTTCATTTTCTTTTTTCTGTATTTCCAACATTATTAGAAATAATTATTTCCAATATTTCTGTATTATTAGAGAGCAGTTATTTAGACCTTTGCCACATAGTAAGCAGTTTTATCTCCCCTGTCACAAAATCCTGAGCATCTCTGCTATTCTTGGTAATTCTCCATAAGAAATGTTATTCATGTACTGTCAAATCATGATTTTGAGGGCACCCAACTTGATCCCCAGCCAGTCAAATGTACAGGGGTTACTCTGCAGTCACGAACACCTGGGCTTTAAACATCCTCACTCTACCACTTAAAAGCTATGGGCACGTCCAACTCCCAACCGTACTTTCCAATATTCTATCCATTTTCCTAACTCTGTATCCCTGGGGACTGTCAATCCCAGAGTAAGGCTGGGCTGTGTAACCTCAGAGGGCACAAAGCAAAAAGATGAGGGGCAGGGCATTCATGCTGCACGCTTCACGAATCAGGTACTGTGCTGGGGGTTTCTGTTATGTTCTTTTAGTCCTCAGAGCCTGCCAGATGGGCGTCATCCTTACCATGTTATCCATGCTATGGAAACTAACAGCCCCAAGAGGACAGGAAACTCCCCAGACAACACAGCTCTCAAGAGTCAGGGTGAGGATATGGGCACAGGGTTCCCAGACTCAGAATCCATCCCTTTCCCTTGTCACCATCAGCCACAGATGGAGAGCAGTACAAGTCAGAGCCCTAGCTGGCACAACCCTCCTTTTGCAAAGACTTTTGGGGTAGAATTCAAATGGCTACAAAACCACCTCTGGATGCCTCAGTATCCTCCTTCATGGTCACAGTGCCTGGAATTCCCCAGTTGGAAATGCTTTCCGTTATGTTGAAAAGCCTTAACTCAGGCCAGACACGGTGGCTCACACCTGTAATCCCAGCACTCTGGCAGGCTAAGTGGGGCGGATCACTTGAGGTCAGGAGTGTAAGACCAGCCTGACCAACGTGGCCAACCCCTGGCCTGGGGTGTTTTTGTGTTGGTGAGAAGGATGCAGAGCATGGGCATGAGCTGAGTAGACGGACCTTGGTCATTTTGGGCTGTTCAGCATCTCATTCGCTTTCCTAAAAACCTTTCCACTTCCTTTCCAAGAAATCACCTTCCCCACATGTGCGGTCTTGGTAAGAAGGTGACTTGAAGTAGTCCTTTTCCCAGTTTATTGTATTTTATTTTTTTGAGACAGAGTCTCACTCTGTTGCCCAGGCTGGAATGCCATCTCGACTCACTGCAGTGTCTACCTCCTGGGTTCAAGCAATTCCCTACCTGAGCCCCCCCGGGCAACTGATATTATAGGTGCCTGCCACCACACCTGGCTAATTTTTGTATTTTTAGTACAGATGGTGTCTCACCGTGTTGGCAAGGCTGGTCTCAAACTCTTGGCCTCAGGTGATCCACCCACTTCGGCCTCCCAAAGTGCTGGGATTACAGGCGTGAGCCACCATGCCTGGCCTTCCCAGTGATTCTTAATGCTGGCTGGACATTAGGATCACATGCAGAACTAGACAAAAGGAAGCCACCAGGATCCACGCCCAGGCTCTCCAGTTTCATTGATCTGGGAAGAGGACTGGACATGGGTACTCCATGAATTCTCTCCAGCTATTCTGGTGAGCAGACAGAGTTGAGGACCACTTGGCTGGATGCTTCTTGCCCATCTCCTGGAACATCCATGGTGTATAAATAACCAAACACTCTCTCCTTCCGCCTGAGGTCTTGTGTAGGTCTGTGACAAGAGGACAGAAGTAAATGGCTTGCGGGAATTTATCTCATGGGTGGTAGAATTCTGTACAGACCAGTTCTGCTCTGAGACTATTCGTGCTTCCCAGAAGTACAGCACTGGCTCGGTTCATGTCTCCTTCCATCTGGTTTTCCAGCCTCCCTACAGGTTCTGGAAAGCCCATCCTAACGAACTCTTTAAGTAACCCAGGAACAGCAGATTGTGGTCATGGGGACTAGAAGGCAAGACAAAACAGCCACAGAGGAAGAGAGAGAAACAGTTGCTAGAACTACTAAATCCCCTTGTTGAGGGATGGCAGAAATGACTAACTTTCCACTACAGATCCATGCCTCTCCTCTCATTGTATGGAGCCATGTGACTAGTGCTTACTGATGAAATATGATAAATAATGAGATGAGTCATTTCCAGGCCCAGAAGCTTAAAGGCAGGTGTGCCTCCCATGCATTTCTGAACACAGACGCCTTCTGAGGACAGAAAGGAGGAGAATTATGCAACATAGAAGAAGCCTGAATCCCTGAGTCACTTTGTGGAAGGTAGTCAAATCACCAGGAACACCTGCACTAGACATCTAAAGAAGCCAAAAAGAAAAAAAAAAAAAAAACACTTTATCATGTTAAGGGACAAAAATTCGAGGTTTTTTTTTTTTTAACAGGAGGGACATTATCCTAATTAACACATACTATTATTACAGATAGTATGAAGCTGTATGGTCAGATGATGCTGCTGATATGATGACAGTAATCATCATAGCTAATATTTGAGTGTTTATGTCAGCCTCTCTTGTAATGCTTTACATGTACGAGCTCAGTGATTCCAAACCAGGGGTAATTTTTCCCCCAGGGGAGATGTGACAATGTCTGGAGGCATATGTGGTTGTCACAACTGGAGGTGGGAGGCTATGACAAGGACAGGTCATTTTATTGCACTTCATTTTATTCTACTTCACAGACATCACATTTTTTTAAATCAATTAATGATTTGTGGCAACCCCGAATCAAGCAACTCTATCAGTGCAATTTTCCCAGTAGTGTGTGTACCTCTCCTGTGTCTGTGTCGCATTTTGGTAATTCCTGCAATATTTTAAAATTTCTCATCATTATCCCATCTGTCACAGTCATCTGTGATCAACGATCTTCGATGTTGCCATTGCAATTGTTTTGGAGTGTTGTAAACTTCCCCGATAAGAGAGGAGGTTTAATGGATAAATGCAGTGTGTGTTCTATTTTGCCAACCAGTTGTTCCCCATCTTTCCCTGTCTCCTCAGGTCTTCCTGTTTCTTTGAGAGACAACAATACTGAAATCAGGTCGGTGAATTACCCTATGATGACCTTTAAGTGTTCACGTGAAAGAAAGGGTCACATGTTTCTCACATTAAATCAAAAGCCAGTGATTAAATTTAGTGAGAAAAGCACGTCAAAAGCAAAGAAAGGCCGAGCTAGAAATCTTTAGGCCGGGCGCGGTGGCTCAAGCCTGTAATCCCAGCACTGCGGGAGGCCGAGGCGGGTGGATCACGAGGTCAAGAGATCGAGACCATCCTGGTCAACATGGTGAAACCCCGTCTCTACTAAAAATACAAAAAATTAGCTGGGCATGGTGGCGCGTGCCTGTAATCCCAGCTACTCAGGAGGCTGAGGCAGGAGAATTGCCTGAACCCAGGAGGCGGAGGTTGCGGTGAGCCAAGATTGCGCCATTGCACTCCAGCCTGGGTAACAAGAGCGAAACTCTGTCCCAAAAAAAAAAAAAAAAAAAAAAAAAGAAATCTTTACCCAAACAGTTGGCCAAGTTGTGGATGCAAAAGAAAAGTTCTTGAAGGAAATTAAAATTGCTACTCCAGTGAATACAGAAATGATAAGAAAGTGAAATGGCCTTGTTGCTGATATGGACAAAGTTTGAGTGGTCTGAATAAAATATCAAATGAGCTACAACATTCCCTAAAGCCAAAGCCTAATCCATAGCAAGACCCTAACTCCCTTGAATGCTATGAAGGCTGAGAATGGTAGGAAGCTGAAGAAGAAAACCTGAAGCTGGCAGAGCCTGGTTTATGAGGTTTAAGAAAAGAAGCCCCATCTCTGGAACAAAAATGCAAGGCGAAGCGGCAGGTGGTAATGTTAAACTCCAGCAAGTTATCCAGAAGATCTAGCCAAGATAATTTATATATATACATGACTCAAACATAAGACTTGAAACCATAAAATTACCAAAAGAAAACAAAGTGGAAAGCCTTCTTGATATTGGTCTAGGCAATGCATTTTTTAGTATAACGCCAAACACACACATACACACACACGCAGACACAGGTATATATTTACATATATACATCATATATATTTTTATATATACATCATATATATATTTATATGTGTGTGTGTTTGTCTGGCATACTAAAATTTGTGTGTGTGTGTGTGTGTGTGTGTGTACACACACACACACACACACACACACACACATAATATATATATATGTGGATTCCCAGAAAGAAAGGTAGAACTAATAAATAAATTCAGTAAAGTTGCAGGATGCAAAATCAACAAATAAAAATCAGTCACATTTTTACACACAAATAATGAACCACTGGAAAGAAAATAAGGAAAGCAATCTACTGACAATAATAAAAAAAAAAAAGAAAAAGAAAAAAGAAGATACATAGGAATAAACTTAACCAAAGAGTTGAAAGATGTATACAATAAACATTCTAAAATATTGATGAAGGAAAGTTAAGATAGATAAATGCAAAGACATCCAATATTCATAGATAGGATTAATAAATATTGTTAAAATGTTTATACAACCCAAAGTGATCTACAGTGTGATCCCTACCAAAATTTTGACAGTCATTTTCCACAGAAATAGAAAAACCCACCCTAAAATTCATACAGAACAAAAATCCCCTCATAAGTAAAATAATTTTGAGCAAGAAGAACAAAGCTGAAGGCATCACATATGTCCTGATTTCAAAATATAGTACGAAGCAACAGTAACCAAAACAGTTTGGTAGTGGCAAAAAACAGACATATAGACCAATGAAACAGAATAGAGAGTCTAGAAATAAATTTACCCATCTATAGTCAACTGATCTTCAACAAGAATGCCAATAACACACATGGGAAAAAAAGTCTTTTTAATAAACGGTATGGGGAAAACCGGCTGTCTACATGCAAAAGAACATAACTGGACCCTTATCTCACACTACATACAACAATCAACTCAAAATGGATTAAAGTCTCCAACATAAGACTTAAAACCATAAAATTACCAAAGGAAAACGACGTGGAAAACCTTCTTGACATTCATCTCGGCAATGCATTTTTAAATATAACCCCAAAAACACAGATAACAAAAGTAAAAATAAGTAGGCATTCATCAAACTAAAAATCTTCACCACAAAGGAAACAAAACAAAACAGCAAACCTACATGTTGGGAGAAAATACTTGGAAACTATTTATCTAATAAGGGTGTAATATCCAAAATAAATGAGGCACTCAACAGCAAACACACACACACAATTAGAAAATGAACAAGGATCTGAACAGACATTTTTCCAAAGAAGATATATAGCTGGTCAACAGGTTTATGAAAAGGGGCTTACCATTACTAATTATTGGGGCATGTAAATAAAAACCACAATGAGATATAACCTCACACCGGCTAGGCTGGCTTATCACCAAGTCAAAAGCCAGCAGCGTTGGTGAGGATATGGAGAAAAGGGTACGTACCCTTACACGTTGCTGGTGGGAACGTAAATTGATATAGACATTATGGAAAGCAGTATGAAGTTTCCTTAAACAACATCAACAAGAACTATCACATGATCCAGCAACCCTTCTGAGTATATATCCAAAGAAAATAAAACTTGTATTTCAAAGAGATATGTGCACCCCCATGTTCATTTCAGCATCATTCACTCTAGCCAAGTATGGAAACAACCTAGGTCTCCACTGACAGATGAATGGATAAAGAAAATGTGGCGCATGTGTGTGTAGATAGGTGTAAACCTATAAACACCATTATTCAGCCTTAAAAAGAAGGAAATCCTAACATTTTCCACAACATGGCGGAACCTGGAAGACATTATGCTAAGTGAAATAAGCCAGACACAGAAAGGCACAAACTGCAGGATTTCACTTGCACATGGGATCTAAAAGAGTTTAACTTGCAAAGCAGAGAGTGGAATGATGGTTGCCAGGCACCGGAGGTGGAAAGAAAGAGCGAGATGTTGGTCAAAATGTACAAAGTTTCAGTTATACAGGATAAGTTCTGAGGGTCTCATTAACGCGTACTCTGGCGATGACAATGAACAGTATTGTACTATATGCTTGAAATTTCTGAAGAAGTTGATCTTACGTGTTCTCACCATACCCACACGAATCATAACTATGTGAGGTGACGGATCTGTTCATTAGCTTGATTGTGGTAAGCATCTCACAAGACATGTGCATATCAAGACAAGACATACTGTTCACCTTATATATACAGTTCTTTTGTGTCATGTCTGCCTCAAGAAGGCTGGCAAAAATTAAAAATAGAAACTTAGCTGATAATATTATATGATCGAATATTGTCCATAAGGGATTAGTTTATAATGAAAACACAAAATAATTATACCTTTTTTTAAAGCCAGAATTTGGCTGGGTGTGGTGGCATATGCCTGGAATCTCAGCACTTTGGGAAGCTGGGTGGTCGGCACCAATTGCTTGAGGCCAGGGGTTCAAAGCTGCAGTGAGCTGTGATTGAACCACTGTACTCCAGACTGGGTGACAGAGGGAGACAGACAGACAGAGGGAGGGAAGGAAGGAGGGAGGGAGAGAGGGAAAGGGAGAGGGAGAGGGGGAGAGAGACAGAGAGAGAGAGAGGAAAATAGAAAGAAGGGAAGAGAGAGAAAGAGAGAAGGAAGGAAGGAAGGCAGGTAAGAAGAGCAAGAAAGCAAGGGAGGAAGGGAGACAGAGAGAAAGAAAAAGAAAGAAAGAAAAAGAAAAGAAACCTCCAGCCCACCACATATGAGCCCTATCAGTTGGGATTTGTTTTTAAAACTGGGGACAATAAGAAGCTACGTCATAGGGGGAAGATAAGGATCAATTGAGATTATGTATTAAAAGTACTGAGGACAGCCTGCAGAATGTCCTTAGTATAAGTTAACTGGGGCTGTGCGCGGTGGGGCACGCCTGTAATCCCAGCACCTTGGGAGGCCTGGTCGAGCAGACCGCCTGAGGTCGGGAGTTCGAGACCAGCCTTACCAACATGGAGAAACCCCATATCCACTAAAAATATAAAAAATTATCCAGGCTTGGTGGCGCATGCCTGTAATCCCAGCTACTCAGGAGGTTGAGGCGGGAGAATCGCCTGAACCCAGGAGGCAGAGGTTGTGGTGAGCTGAGATCATGCCATTGCACTCCAGCCTGGGCAACAAGAGTGACTCTGCCTCCAAAAAAAAAAAGTTAACTGGGCTTTCCCCACTCCCTTATTCATACTATTGCATGGAAAGCTTCCTTTCTATGCAAGGAAAGAAAGAAAGAGAAAGAAAAAAGGAAGGAAGGAAGGAAGGAAGGAAGGGAGGGAGGGAGGGAGGGAGGGAGGGAGGGAGGGAGGAAGAAAGGGAGGGAGGAAGGTAAGTAAAGGAAGAAAGAAAGAAAGACGAAAAGAAAGAAAAGAAAAGGAGCAAAGAAAGCCAGAATTTGAAATGCAGCAGGCTCAGCTAGGATACCATCCTGCCTCTCTGTCCCCCACAACCCCCGAGTCTGCAGGTCTTCACATCCTAAACTCTGTTAAGCTAGACCAAGCCAAGCTGCTGGACTCTCTTCTGAGCGCTCATTCCACCCATCATTCAACCAAGGACAGAATGTTTGTTGTCACAGACAAAATAAAAAAAAAACAAATGCACGTAAGCATCAATAGAGATCCCCAAGGCACTTGTGTCCTCAAGTGCAGCTGGACAGTACAGTGATTAGATTAGCTGGTGGGGTGTGGGTCTGACTCAGGCTGAGACCAGACCCAGCTCCTCAAGCCCAGAGAACATGAGGGCAGGGTAGGCTGTGCCCAGGGCAGGACTCCAACAGGCTCACCGAGCTCTGCTTTGTTTTCTACACTCTTTCAGGAAATTTAACTGTGCAATCTCTTTGGACTTTTCGTAATTCTCCTGGCCATTATCAGGAGGTGAGGGTCGTCTGGCTGGAAGACCCAGGAGCTGTTCAACTCCAGGATACCAAATGCTACCTGGCATTGAAAGGCAGGGCTGAGGCTCCAGTCTTCACCCCAAGGAGCTCATTTCCTCCCTTCTCTGCACCTATTCAGCTTGCTCCCGCTTACTGGCTGCCTCCTTTCTCTACACAAGAGATGACTCCAGTTTCCACAGTCTCTTTTCCTGGGGCTAGTCTGATCTGTAAACATGTAATTCTATCACAGTGCAGTAAGTGTTATAACCAAGGGACTGCAGTGAAAAGTCTTCTGCATTCAGAGAGAAGGAAGTGACTCAGAGCACAAGGCACAGAGAAAGGGGCCTGAGAGGAGAGGCAGCAGAGCAGTGCCTGTAGGATGAACAGGAGTCCGCTGGGAGGGGGAGGGTGATCCCCCACCCATATCCCAAATCCTTTTTTCCCGTTAGAGATGGAGTTTTGCTCTGTTGCCCAGGCTGGAAAGCAGTGGTACAATCGCAACTCACTGCAGCCTCAAACTACTAGCTCAGGTGATCCTTCCACCTCAGTCTCCCAGAGTACTGGGATGACAGGCATGAGCCACCATACTCAGCTACATAATCCCTTTTACAAATCCAGTCAATTAACCTCCCCCCACTCCCGCCAAGCTGCACCAAGCATTGATTGATCAGGATTCTCAAATGCCACATTTTCTGGAGAATCATACCTTGCCCAGAGGTGCCTGAGCCGTTATGCACTGACCTCCAACCAAGGCCAGCCTGCAGCCCAAGGCTGGCAGATATGGTGGTATAAAGGTGCACTTCGCATGCTCCATGGTGTCTTCCACATTCAGAGCCTCCCATAGCATCAGGCTGGGGCTCTACTTCAACTAAACCACATCTTTGCTACCTCATCTTCCTTCCCTCACCTCTAGACTTCTTCCTGTGAGCACGCCTGCAATCCTCATTGCCTCAGAAGCCACATTCGAGCTCTGCAGAACTTGACCTAAGGCAGGGAGGGAGGGTATTTGAGGCAGAGGAGACGGCATGGGCAAAGCTTTGGAGCCATGAACTTGAAGGCATGCTCTTGGAAGGTCAGGAAGCTTTGTATGCAATAGTATGAATAAGGGAGTGGGAAAAAACCCAGTTAACTTTTTTTTTTTTTTTTTTTTGGAGGCAGAGTTTCACTCTTGTTGCCCAGGCTGGAGTGCAATGGCGTGATCTCAGCTCACCACAACCTCTGCCTCCGGCGTTCAGGCGATTCTCCTGTCTCAGCTTCCTGAGTAGCTGGGATTACAGGCATGCACCACCACGCCTGGCTAATTTTTTGTATTTTTAGTAGATATGGGGTTTCTCCATGTTGGTCAGGCTGGTCTCGAACTCCCGACCTCAGGCGGTCTGCTCGACCAGGCCTCCCAAGGTGCTGGGATTACAGCCGTGCCCCACCGCGCACAGCCCCAGTTAACTTATACTGAGGACATTCTGCAGGCTGTCCTCAGTACTTTTAATGCATAATCTCAATTGATCCTTATCATCCCCCTATCATGTAACTTCTTCTTGTCCCCGGTTTTAAAAACAAATCCCAACTGATAGGGCTCATATGTGGTGGGCTGCAAGTTTTAATTCAGGTGCATCTGATGATAGCGCCTCTGTTCTCCAGCCAGTATTCTAGGGTTCAGAACCTCTCTGCACCCGGCCAAGACACCTTCCTTCCTCTACTCACCGACAGACTCAGCAACAGACAGTTCCTTTAAGACTCTCACTCGCAGAATGCTAAACTTGTGGTTTTCCTGTCACCTTTGAACGGACATGAACAATGACTCTTTTTAAAAGGACACAGTATTTACGGAGCCAAAATGAAAAGGACAGCAGGAAAGAATGCTCAGAACCTTTGATAGCACAGAGATGACATAATTTATGTTTCCCCCCAGCCATCTCTGCTCTCCCCATTGCAATCTGAAAATTGAGGAGAAACTTGGTAATTGCTTCAGCTGGGCTGGGCCTGCTCTTGACCGTTTGCTTTTCTTATTACCTCGTCCTGCCCAGTGACCCCTGGGCATTTCATCTTCTTTGGCAGGGCTGGTAAATCTTAGGCCGTCCCTGGTAGTGCAGAGAATGCCTTGGAAAACACACAGAGGAAAATGGAGGAGGAGGGGTGCGGAGGGAGGCGGTCTTGGGGAAAGGCCTTCAGACAAAATGCAAGATGATGGTGAAATGAACCTCCCGTGCGGCCTTTGCAGGATATAGGAAAAGCACCCACGGCACGCCGAGGGGAGTATCTTGTCTCCAGTTAGGAGGTGAACTGTAACACAAAGCTGAATGCACGCTGATATCTGCTCTGTTCCTGCTCTGTGCGGAACACAAGGTGCAACCACGATCATAACTAATAGGAGATTTACTACTGTCATAGATTCTGGCATCACAACCCAGGGTGTTGGGCAGATTTTGAGGCTAAGTCCACAGCAGAGAGTACACAAGGCAGAAATAAGGCAGGCCTGGAAATTGGGGAAGTGGGTTTGGGGGTGCACTCCTACAGGGAGGCTGGGATCAACAAGGAAAGTTTCCAGGCGGCCACAGCTCGGCTGAGCTGAGAGATGCAGGAGCCTCCGGGAACGCAGCATGATATGCCCGATGCCATCTCCAGCCAGGCTGCGCACCTGCTGTCCCAGCCTTTGAAAAGCTGTCCTTCATCACCTCTCCCACGCTGGGCTGCCTGTCTCCCTGCCTGCAAGGTCAAATGTGAACTGCTCACACCTGGCCCGGGGCTTTTTCGAGATGGAAAGTGAAGGAAATAAGAAATCAGGCTCTGGAGTCCCCCTTGTGGATTCCTTCATCTCCGTCATTTCGAGGCAATGTACACGTTCTCTGAGCCTCAGTTTCCTCATCTGTTCAATGAGGATCGCATAGGGGTCTTTAAGGAGTAAATGTAATCAAGCACATAAAGTACTGAAAATAGTCGTCGGAGTAAACATGCAGTGTTGACTGCTGTCATAAAACATTACTTTTATTAATTCTGTGGCTGCTGCTGCCACTCTGCAATGATGATGACCCCTCCTGCTACTTTGTTAGAGGACCTAGCATAGCGCATGGCACACAGGATACCAGCACTTCGTATGTTCTTTCTTCTTCCACTGAATAATTCCAAAGAATGGAGCTACTGGTTCAAGGGACATGTGTCTGCACATGTACGTTCCTAATAAGCGACACAGTATTGGAAGGGTATTTCTCTTACCTTTTTCCGTTTCTCTCACTCATTACTCCAGGAGATCTCAGACTCATTCACTTTTCTCCATCCCTCCCGCTTGGCCCAGGCAGCATCCCCTCTGCTTCTCCCCTGGGTTAAGATGGATAACATCACTTAACCAATTAACTGGAAGTCCCCTTTCCCTCTTAGCCACTGAATTGCCAAGACTCGGAGAGCCCAGACTCCCAGCCTGGGTTCAGAGTAAACACAATCACCTGGGGTGGCTGAAAATGGTGGAGACAGAAGGTGTTTCAAAACTTAATCAAAAATTAATTAGAAAGAGAAACAAGCCAAAGGACAAACATCTGTGAGCAGATGATCCGCAAAGGAAAACAAATCCGAAATATAACATTCCCTTTGAGTTAGGAGCAGAAACCTGCTGAGCCACACTGGGAGTAGCTGGAAGGATGCTGTCTGAGGGGAACAGGATGCCTCCGTGTTTACTTCTTGGGAACAAATGACAGCAAAACTCGAAGTTCCAAAGACACGGGAGGAGAGAGGCTACAGACTCAAGATCATACAGGAGATGCTAATAAATAATTATCAGAAAAAACACTGGCCAATGCCTCGGAGTGAGGGGGACCACACAACAGGAGGGCGGCCTCCATGATTTTCTGACTCTGAGCAGTGGTGACAGAGCGGCTCAGAGCTAGAAAAACCAAGCCTCAAGAAACACATGGGATGGAAATCAGAGGGGCCATGGCCACCAAGATGGACCTAGAATAGATACTGGGTATGCAGCGAGGATGTGACCCCTGGAAGAAACTGGATGCCTGGGAATGAGATTCTGTAGTAGAGGATTGTAACAAATGCACCAGTGCCCCAGACATATCCCCTCCCCTTCCTACCCCAAGGTCTCCTCAGTGCAGACACCTATGGGTCTCTCCTGACGGCTTTCTTTGACCACAGGGGTCTGCTTCTTCACGCACATGACATGATGGAAGGAAATGAGGCTAGGGAAGGCTTCCTAGAGCAGGTGATCCAGTGAAAAATGTAAAACAAGCAGTTCCTTAGAGTAAGTTAGGAGAAGGCAGACTTTAATGTCACAGGAGTATCACTTGACCAACAATGGCAGCTTTGCCCCTGAGAGGACAATCCTGTGACATGGTCCTATGGATTCAGGGGTTCCAAGCCCCAGCTGCCCACAGGGGTGACCTGCTCCTGAAAGCACTTCTATGGGCCTCCTTGCCTCCCCTTTGCCCCACGCTTCCTGGCACCACCTCACACATGCATCACTTACATTCATATCCTTATCTTGGTATCTGCGTCTAGGAATTTAACCTAAGACAAGCAGGTTGCTGGAGGTCAGACGGAATTAGAAGTGGATTGTGGCTCTGACTACACTAAGCAAGGAATCTGTGCAGGGACTGCCCCTTGAGCAAGGAGGAACTCACGGTGATTTCAGTAACCTCAAGTCTCCTGATTGGACCCGATACTTGGTGACACGTGTTACTGCCATTTCCCAAATCCATATGACCCCTGAAATCATGGCACTCCATCGTCCTTAAAGTCAAGAACCTCCTCCATGCAGGAAAATAACATTAGAAACACAAGTTAATGCATCTACTTGAAGGCAATGAGAAAAGGAGAAATATGAGTTAAATGCAACCTTATCTCTGACTCCAAGGAGGCTGCAATGGACTCTGCCTTCACCTCTTGACAGAAGACCAAGGACTCAAGTGTTCTTACCTGGGTTTTCCACTGTCCCACTCTTGCATATTCTGGTCCTTCTACGTGGAGCTCCTCCCCTGCCTTCACCCCGCTTATTTAAAAGCTGTTTATTCCCTTAACTGACATCACCTGCTCTAGGAAGCATTCCTTGCCCTCATTACCAATTCTGAGAGCAACCAATACTTGTCTGCTACAATTAGGATAATTGTGCAGGGTATGTAAACTTTGTTTTACCCACAATTTCTAAGTACACCAGTCTCTTAATCTGGAGTCTATGGAGTTTCAGCAGTTCCAGACCTGGAATCATATTTGTGAGTTTATGTGGTTTTCAAAAAGTTTTCTGAGGTTCAAGAGGCCAGAGAGCTAGAGCCAGTAAACAAGTCATGGGGTTTTATTAGGGCCTTCCGCATAGGGGAGAGAGTCCAGTGCTGGTGGGCCAGACATGAGAGCTGCCTTATGTACAGAAATGGCCATGTGGTGGTGGGCTGGACAGGATATCCAGCCTATATACAGATTAGTTGTGGCAGGCTGGAGAGAAACACTACAACCTGCTTGCAGACTGCATGCCATTTATATGGCATCTTCACTTAGCACCCTCCTTATCTCCCCTTATCTCCTGTACAGCTCATGATGCACAGCACAGGATGTAGGCTCAGATATTCCTCACAGACAAGGAACTTAACTCTGGGTTGGCCACTCCCCGATTCCCTAGCTTCAGACACACATTCAGGTGCATCTGCCATACAGGATCCTTCTCAGGATATGCTTAGATTATCACTATCAGGGGTGTTTACACCAGATCATGTCAGAGCCACTGCACTAAGCTGAGCTCCTCAAAGACAATGCCTTATTTGTTCCTGTATCCCCAGAGTCCTGGACAATTACGGACAATCTGTTGGCAATGCGAATGACTAATGTAGCTTGAGTGTTGATTCTGAATTGAGCATGGGGCTGAACACCCTGCAAGTCTTCATTTCCTTGACTTCCCTGACCACCCTAAGAGGTGGCTGTAATGTTTGTTGCAGGGACTGAGAGATGAGGCTGTGGGACACTGGTCTAGGCCACACAACTGGAAGGTTTGGTGCTGAAATCAGAAGCCAAGCCAGTTAGCCTCTGGAGGGCCAGATAGCTTCACCAAAAGTCTCCAGAAAGAACCAACTAATGAAAGAATAAGCAGTGTTCAACTCATAACCATGTTGCTCTCCAGTTCTAATGCAGCACTGTGACATACCTCTAATAAAAACTTGGCCTTTGGTAAGAAACTGAAAACCAGTGTCCACCTGGTTTCCCTTTGCAAATGGCACTGAGCTCCTATAATGCATCTGGAAAAAGATCTCTCTCCTGTAACATCTGTGCACACACATTTTAATCCTTTGATGCAATCAAGATCTAATTTTAGATTCCCACCCCCCCATGTTTTTTACAGATAAGGAAAGCGAGGCCAAGACGTTCTCATGGCTTGCCCAAGACCATGCAAAGCTGGAAATGGAATCCTGCCCAATTCCCAACTAAGTGTCCTTCTCCCTAGTTCTCCCAACTGCAGCATCTTCTCCAAGATGTCCATGTGTTTTCTACCTGAGAGTCACGTGTTTCTCACTCCAACAAGGTTCCTGGAGTCACCAAATTCAATTTCATTCCTCAAATGACTTCCAGAGAAAAGCCTTGCCCTTGCACAGCCTCTTTGGGATTCCCTATTCCCTGCTACAAGAGAGCTACTGGGGTCAACACCTTCCTGGAAGCTCTTTCTTCTCTCCCCTCCTCTTGGGATCTAGCTAAGGAGACAGAGACAGACCGATGGCCATCTGTCAGAGCAGCTCTGTGCAGCCTGGGCCCAAATGCACTAATTGATTTATAGGCTAATACGCAGTTTCTATGCATGGCTGGGTTGTCTGCAAAATGTGTCCTTCTCCACAGCTGCTCTGAAGGAAATCCCAAGTCCCCAATGAAGCAGGAATTGGACGGGCTTGCTGGAGCCCTTTCAGGGACCCATGTGGTTCTTCACATCCACTAATCGTGCGAGGACTTACGAAGTGGAACATTCTTGGCTACCTGAGCACTAGCGCCCAGCCCTCAAATTAATAAGAACCAGCTGGAAGTCTGTGTTGATGAAGACAGCTGAGTGCGGTGGAGAGAAGTAGGATATTGATGTTCCTCGGGACAGGGGAAGGTATCAACTTAACCACTCACTGGCTGTGCACCCAAGGCGGGTACACCAGGTCACCCACCTGAGCCTCCATGCCTCCATCTACCCAGTTGGGGAAAGAAAATCTTCTTCCCTGAGGGGTTGTAGGAACAGATGAAATGGTTGGCATACTCCATGAATATTTGTTGAATAATCACACAGAGACACAGAGATAATAAAGCCCATAAAACATGCTGTAATAGAAGTTACCTTCCTTTCCATATACCTTTCTCCATTATGCTTTCCCACTGTGTTAAGAATGGAAAGGCAGAATGACCTTAAGAGGGGGGTGCCCTCTTCTCTTCCTTGCCACTCTCTTCTTTCATCTAAGATGCTACTATTGGGTCTCCACCATGAGTTACGAGCTTCCTGTGTATTTTCTCACAAAACTCACTAAATTCTTTTTTATTTTTATTTTTAAGACAGAGTCTCACTCTGTCACCCAGGCTGGAGCACAGTGGCACGATCTTGGCTCACTGCAATCTCTGCCTCCCGGGTTCAAGTGATTCTCCTGCCTCAGCCGCCTGAGTAGCTAGGATTACTGAGATTACAGTTGCCCACCTCCATGCCCGGCTAATACTTATATTTTTAGTAGAGGTAGGGTTTCACCATGTTGGCCAGGCTGCTCTTGATCTCTTGACCTCAAGTGGTCTGCCCGCCTCGGCCTCCCAAAGTGTTGAGATTACAGGCATGAGCCACCACGTCAGGCCATTTTCTCACTAAGTTCTTACCACATTGCCCTCAAAAGATAGATGATGCCCCCCATTTCATAGACCAGTGCTGTTCAACGGACCTCTCTGGGATGATGAAAGCAGGCTCTATCTTGACATCCAATAACAGTAGCCACCAGCCACATGTGGCTACTTAACCCTAAAACTGTGTCCAGTGTTGCTGACAACTCAATTTTAAGTTTTGTTTTAATCAATTTACATTTAAATAACCACATTTGGCAGTGGCTTCCAGATAGAACAGCACCGTTATGGGGAATAACAAAGGAGCACAGTGGAGTTTGAAGAAGCTCAGCCACCTGCCCCAGGTCATCAACCTGGACCAAAGTGCAGGTGAGACGGAAGTCCACACCTGTCAATTTCCTGCATGCATCGCTGGAAGCAAACAGCTGGACTGGATGAGGACTTTCTTGGAGAAGCAAGCTGAGATCTGAAACTCTAGACAGGCTTGAGAGGAATATTTCTAGCGCTGGAGAAATGGTCCAGAAGAAAAAGGAAATGAATATTCAGAACAGATAATGGTGGTGGAAATGCTGTGTAAACTTTGAAGTGCTGGCTCAGGGTGGGGTTATGAAATATACACCCCTGGCAATGACTCCATGGCAAAATTTTGCTGTCCTCCTTCATCTCCTGTTGCCCTGCTTAATCATTAATTAAAGCTTAAGGGATTTTGGAATACAGGCCTCTGAAATTTGGACAAAACCTCCATGTTACAGAAAAAAATAAAAATAAAAAGAATTTCGGGTAATTAGCTTTTCTTTCCCTAAATGCTTTTTGGTTCTCATTACAAACCAAGCGTTGGGTTAATATACCTTGTGTTATGAATGCCTCACAATTCCTGCTAATTGAATTAAACCCAATTCTCTGCAAATAAACTCTTAGTGTTCTTAACGGCAAATAAGGAACAGAGCTGTTTCTTTTTGGAATGGGTCATTACAAGGCCCTAATTACCAGGATCTCAATGTGTAACGGAAACCGCCTTTGTGCGGGCTCCTGACAATGATTGCTCTGTTAAGATCAAAGTCGCAATGTGCCCTTGGAATCTTCTCCCTCTTTTTATTCCACTTCAAAATGTTTAATAATGACTAATCCGATTTCTAAGACAGCAGAGAAAAGAGAAGAGAACAGTAATGTATTTTCTTTTCTTAATTCAGGACAAATATTCCAAAAGCAATGCACTGCTAATTTTCCCCCCTTTCTTTTTATCTTGGATGCAGCACATTTTGAAGTTGCTAGTGAAGGAATCTTTGCCACTAGACTTACACGCATGCCCAAGGTGAACGCAGGAGCTTCGTGGCTTTATCAGATGTCAGAGACGAAGAGGGATGCTGTTGTTCTCACATGGCCAAACACATTTATCAATAATGTAATGCCAATTACTATAGGCACCATTCTTTACTCTTGTGGGATGGGAAACTTTATTCCAGGGCTTTTTAGAACAGCGTATATAATCAGCCACAACAACGAGATTTTAAAACGCAGCATGCATCATTTCTTGCTGGCAATTTGCCTCTGATACATGGGCTGAGTTTCTAAGTTTGAGATTTCTAAGTCAGGTTGATGGAAAAAACACATAATAACCCTCACGGTAAACTGTCCTTTGTGAACATGTAAGGTTTCCAGGTAGGTGATGGGTGAAGTCCCTGGCACTCGACAACACTGAGTGTTAGTCTCAGCAGGAGCCATCCCTTCACTCCAGCAAAACAAACCATCACTAGACCATCCAGGCCTCCCAGGAACTGGGTGCCATATTGTTCCTTCCAAAGCTTCTCACACACCTCCCTCAATACCCCAAATAATCTCACTTTTTCAAGACAGGATGTTCTCCTCTCCAGGGAAACTCTTCTGACTCTTCTGATAGCTAAATTCAACCTCCAGAACCCAACTCAGATGCACTTGTTGGAGCTAGCTGCACGCTTCTCTTTGTGCCTCTATTTTTATTTTTTATTTTTTGAGACAGAGTTTCCCTCCGTCACCCAGACTGGAGTGCAGTGGTGTGATCTCGGCTCACTGCAACATCCGCCTCCCAGGTTCAGGCAATTCTACTACCTCAGCCTCCTGAGTAGCTGGGACTACAGGCGCCTACCACCAAGCCCAGCTAATTTTTGTATTTTTAGTAGAGATGGGGTTTCACCATGTTGGCCAGGACAGTCTCGATCTCTTGGCCTCATGACCTGTCCACCTCGGCCTCCTAAAGTGCTGAGATTATAGACATGAGCAACCTCGCCCAGGCTGTTCCTCTTTCATTGTGTTCTCTCACTGGTTCTAGCAGCAGCTTGGCAGAGTGTAAAGCATTCCCGCTTTAGAGAAGGATGGACCTAGGTTCTAAATTCCTATTCCCTGTACTTACTAACTTCATAGCCTGGAGCAAGTTATTTTACCTGTCAGCACCTCTATTTTTCATCTACAACATGGACATAATAATGTCTATCTTGCTTCAAGGAATGGCTTGGGTATAATGTGTTAAAGTAATAATATGTTGGCTATTGTGAATAGTGTTACAGTGAACACAGTCGTGGAATAACAAAGACATGCCCATCAATAGCAGAGTGGATAAAGAAAAGGTGGTACATATACACCATGGAATACTACACAGCCATATGAAAGAATGAGGTCATATCCTTTGCGGGAACATGGACGGAGCTGGAGGCCCTTCTCCTTAGTGAACTAACACAGGAACAGAAAACCAAATACTGCATGTCCTCACTTATAAGTAGGAGCTAAATGATGAGAACACATGGACACATAGAAGGGGACTAGCATACACTTGGACTTGCTCAAAGATGAGGCTACAGTGAGCTGAGATGGCGTCACTGCAGTCCAGCCTGGCGACATAGTGAGACTCCGTCTCAAAAAATAAAAGTTACAAATAAAATAATGTGTACAAAGTGATCGGTGCACAGTCGATGTTCAAGCAATGGAGTCCCACCTTGTTATTATGGGACTAACCCATTGCCTTTTGATTACTTGCTTAGAGGTACATTTCCTCCACTGGGAAATCCATTCTTGGAAGGAAGAGCATGGACCTCGTGATTTTCTATTTTTAAATATCCCCAGGACCTAGTGCAGAGCCAGACATACACTTGGCTTGAAAAACGTTTAATAAATTTAAAAACGGATAAATGAGTGAATACATTAATGAACACCTGCAACACGCACGTAGGGGCTGAAATTAAACAGTGCTGGGCATGCGGTAGGTGCTTAATAAATGTTTGCCTATGAAAGAATGAGGCAACTGAGGCAGACAACCAAACATTCAGGGATTTAAATGGAAATCAAATCCAAGGGCTTTGTGATTTCCCACAGAGAGAACAAAATTCCCCAAACCCTCCTGCCAGAAGCAGCTCGCATCAGCTTAAGAGGGAACAACAATGTTAAATTATTGCTTAACTACTTCTCATATGATGATCTCCTGCATCACACTAGGAAAATCACTGCCATTCTCTCGGTGCTGAGAACAGCTGCAGTTAACATGTTTGGGGCGCCTTTTAAACACGATTCCTTCTAACAAGTCTAAACTTGATTTCAGTGGCTCCATTTCCTTGTCTCTCTTCCAGGCCTCTCTCCAGGAACCTGACACACAAAATCCCTGATTCAGAGAGGAGATTCACCATCTACCTGCAGGCAGGCAGAAGCCTGAATGCCATCAGCACAGGGAGAGGAGGATGAGGACGGGGCGTGGTGTTCCTCTGAGTGAGGATGGCAGCCCACCAGCCCACGTCTGCCCAGAGCAAAAACCTGGTGGTGGTTAATTTCAAATCAGACTTAAGACTCCTGGCTTTCAGCAGGGGCAGCCCAGGGAATGCAGATGTGCATTATAAAGCAGTCACATCTATTTCTGATTCTTTTAGTCTGCGAGTAGAAAGGAAGTCCTCGATGCTGAAATGACAGCTGGGCTACATCAGGCTTGTTCAGTTGATGGGCTGCGAATCAGAGCACTGTGGCTCCATGCGCCATGAAAGTCGGGTTGTCAGCTAAATACAGGACACCCATGACTTACATCTGAGTTTCAGATAAACAGTGCCTGGACAGATAGAGATTCATGTAAGTATGTCACAGATATTGCATAAAATATACTTATGCTAGACAAATATTTGCTGTGTATCTCAACATTTGGTTGTAGGTGTCCATTCATGCAATGAAGTGTTAGTGTGCACCCTGTGTTTTACTTGTTACATCTGGCAACTTTTTGGGGGAGGGGCAAGGTGAGGAAATTATTCTCTTGGGCCCTCCCGTGCTCTCTGGAAGAAGACATTATGGAGAGAGAAAGAAGGTTGATGGATAGATGGGTGGTCTGCAGTCTGGGGTTACATGAACGGCAGTGCAGCTGCATGGTGATAAGAACAATCCCTGGATCCAGCTGTGTGGGTTCAAATCTTGGCTCTGCTGCTTCTCAGCTGCTGAATCTGAGGAAGTTTATTCACCTCCTCAGGCTCCTGTTTCTTCATCCAGGACACCGGATTGGTGGGGATAATAGCACCTACTCTATATAGTGTTTGAGATGATTCAGTGGAATAATGTATGTAAAATGTTTGACACAGTGCCAGGAAATCACTCAATCAATGTTATTATTCACCACGGTAATTCCAAGGGCCCTCAGCTCAACTAGGGAAAGCTTGCTAACCCACCTTCTCGAGAGGTTATCTGCAGCACAAGGTAATTTCTCCTGATTCTGATTCCCATGTTTTGGGGTAGTGTAGGGGGAATTGAGGACTCTGCTGACTTCGGATGTGAAGAAATTGAGGAGGAGAGTGTTAATGAGTTAGATACTAAATGGACCATGAGTGCCTTGGTCTCTGGCACACGACCCCTACAACAGCCTAAGAGCTTAGAAGAGACCAGGCCATTTTGGGTGAAGAGAGACACTGGACCTTGTTGGCAGGAAGTTTCTGGCAGTCCAAGCTGTGGCCCAGACAGGACAATGACTCTCAGGAAGCCTGAGAGTGGCTCCCTCAGGTTTTGTCTGTGTGTTTTCCATGATGGAGAACTCACTACCTCCCCAGATGGACCATGCAGGTCATGCTGAAGGCTGTGTGCTGTGAGAGGGCTCCTTCTGCTTCACCCGCACACACACCTCCAGGCAATGTTGACCCACAGTGTCACTTCTGAGTAACCCCACTCCTCCCCTTTTGACATATTTATGTGGAGCCCATATGCTAATCCCAGCAGCTCCTTCCCCAACTTAAGCCTCTTCTAGAGCTCAGTGTTTATGTAAAGATTGTGATGGCAGTGGGAGAGCTGTGTTCCTGGAGTTCTGAAGGCACAGGAGAGGTGTAGAGCCAGGTGACCGCCGGGCCAATCAGCACAAAATGACTTTCTACCCTACAGAGCACAGCATCCTCTGGGGCACCCAGCCTTGCCTCGTCTCATGCGCCCTCAGACGCTGGGGACAGGGGGTGGCGTCTCTGGGTGTGGCTTTGTTTTTCCAGCCTCTTCAGAAGAGCTGTCTGATTCACTGCTGTGCAGATGTTCTCCTTCTGGTTCAGCTGAGGACAGGGCTGTCGGGACGAGAGGGAGGCAAGATAAGGCTGGGATTGAGATGCCAAAAAAAAAATGGTCCTATATTTGTCACTGGGTTTGTGACTCAGTGTCCAGGTCTTTTTCTAAAACACAATGGGGGACATGAGGACTCTCTGCTGACTTTGGATGTGGACAGATTGAGGAAGAGGGGTGTTAATGGGTTGGATACTAAATGGACTGTAAACAGTGGACTCTGAATGCTTTGGTCACTAGTTCCAGAGTCTAGCACAGTCTCTGACACACAGTAGGTGCTTGTGGCAGACACTGTTTATGTCTGTCCAATAACCAATCCAAATCACCTTCTCCTTTGTCTACCTTAGTTTCTCTGTCTTAATTGCTCCTAAGGCTTATCAGACAGACTGATTCTAGTCAATGAGCTGCAAGAGCATGACTGTTGATGAGGGCATCTTCTCAGAAAGCAATTCTTCAGATAAAAATGGCTTTGTGAAAAAAAAAACAACTGCATTCATCCACCTCCTGCCTTGAAACACAATGGGCAGTTGTGATGCCTGGAGCAATGGCAGCCATTATGTAACCATGAGACTACAAATATGTGGATTGAAAGGACTGTCTTGCGGACGGTGAAACAAAACTGTTAAGTGAAGCTTGAATTCCTGATGCTGTTAAACTAGTCCTGGAACCATCTGACTCCAATCTTCTTTTTGACTAAGTTACTTACTGCTTGATTAATAAGCCTCTGATGGCCATGTATGTTGTTTGCAGTTCAGAGCACTTCAGGTTAATGTAGCACTTAACAAACGTTTCCTGAGTTGTACTGCAAGGGCTTATGGGAAATCCTCATCTGCTGAATCAGGATCAAATAATACCGACAGGACACTTAACGGCTGAAGAGAGGGGATGAAGGAATTAGGGCCATAAACCAAGAAAAGGGATTTTGGCAAAAAGCAGGTCCCAAGTACCCAGTTAGAGACTAATAGAAATATTAGATTCCTGGTTCTGATTTTCTGTGATATTTCTGCAAGACCTTTTTCCTTAGTAAGTATTGAACAGAGGGTAGGGAAATCAATCTAGAGTCTGAGCCAGCTGCAATGTGCTGGTACAAAGGATAAATTCTGGAGCACGATAATTTGAATCTACGTCTAGCTATAAGTCAGTGTTGTTCAGCCTTAATACTGTTGAAATGTGGGGCCAGACCATTCTTTGCTGTAGGAGTTCTGCTGTGCATTGCAGGATGTCTATCAATATCCCTGGCCTCTACTCTATATGTCTGGAGCACTCCCCACCACCGAGCTGTGAAGCCCAAAATATTTTCAGATATTGCCAAATGTCCCCTGGGGTGCAAACTTTTCCTCCAGCTGAGAAGCACATCTCTCAAAGCAATCCTGAGCAAGGAAATGACCCCGTGAGTTTCCTTTTCCTGATCTACAAAAATGGTGTGAGGGTTCAGAGGTAGTCTGCAGAGGTGCTTAGTTCGTGCTAACTATGACAATGACTGTGGAGACAGATTTCGTTACACTTGCTTTGTGACTTGGCTCTCACTCACGCTGGGACTGAAGGCAATGAAGATATTCATCCATCCATGTTTCCACTTTGCAGATAAGAAGAGACATCCCGACAGAGAAAGAGACTGCTGGGCCCCAAAGATGAAAAAAACGGGGTAACATGGATGTCCCAAAGTATCACTGGAAGAGAGACATCATTTGTCACCCTAATCTGACAACCAAAGAGGATCAGCAGCCCAACAGTCATCCAAGCACGTGAGATGGCAAGCTTCCTGTTGCCAGCTCATCTGCAGCATCCTAACTGGATGGGAACCAGCGATGGATGTATGATTGTCTCTACCAGCCTCTTTGGAAGAGCTGGGGAACATTCTTGTTCCTCTCCACCATCACTGGCTGCAGTGATTTAAGGACCAACAACAGCTACTGGGTGGAGTCTCTCCTTGTGCTCACTGCATTCAAGGATAACTGTGCATGTGTACGTGTGGGAGGAGGGAGGCTGCCACGCATACCTCGGGAGCTGCTGTCACCTGGAACACACGTGGCATGATCAGACAGCATGCAGCTCCATCTCCTACGCAATGTGTGGTAATGTGAGCATAGTACTTAAGGAGAAAAAAGTGGATGATTCCAGCACTTGGGTGTTGTATTCTTTCAATATGAAATATGGAAATTTACAGTTACCCTTGCATCATCTTCTGCAATGTAGGAAAGAGGATTCAGTTTGCAAGTCCCCCCCCAAAAAAAATTATGGGCCACTGGCACATAAAAAATAGCCACTAGCCGTGGCACTGGAGTCCACAGACATCCCGAATGCTGCACCTGTGCTGCCTCCTCCTCAAGCAGCAACCCAAACCAGTCTTCTCCAAGCACCCAACCTATCTCCCACAGGCTCTCCGCCCCAGCCAGCTCAAGGATTTATTGAGAACAGACTTCTATGCCACGAAGCATGGTCAATACCAAGGAGAGCGTGATCAAGGAGATAAGCACCTCGCCCTCAGGGAATCTGGTTAGGAAACTCAAAATCATACAAATCAAGACTGTTGGCCTGTGAGGTAAACCACATGGAGCTTTGAAGTTAAAGCAGGAATGGGAGTAGAACTAAAAATCCTCACCTAGTTCTGTTGCCCGTACCCTCAAAGGAGGACCAGGAACCTCCCAGGAAAAAAACAAAAAACAAAAAACAAAAAAACATGCTGTCATGAAGACTTTCCCTGCGAAGTGCTTTTCCCTCCTCCTGCCCCACACAAGGGGTGGTGTGGTGTGGTAACCAGTGGGTCTGGGAGTGGGAATGTCTGTGGAGGCGGAGGGCAGAGGGTGGCTGGGAGTCACTGCAGTTCTGAAGCTTATGCAATCACTCAGAAAGCCCATCTCTGAGTCAGACTTAGACCGGGACAAACATTAAGCAATGTGTCCAATAAGATCTCTTAGGGTTCTGCCAGCTGGACAAACCCTCATCTTAATTTGCTATTCTAGGACCCTGGGGGCTATATCTGTGAGGGTGTTTCAGGCAGAAGATGCAGGTTGTGTGTAGTCAAAAAAACCGAGACAAGTCTAGTGGGACTGGAATATACAGAGCATGTGCAAAGCCTCCATGGGAGGAGGAGAGGAGGTGGGAAGGAAGGATCATGAAAGTGGCAGGATTCCAGGGGGACTGGAGCGGAGCAGCAGAGAGGGAGGGGTGGCAGCCGAGGCTGGAAGTATGAATACGGGTCCCCTAAGAAGGGACCTTTAAATCATTTCAGGGAATATGGGTACTTCTGCAAGCCACCAGGGGCCACGGAGGGGCTCTAGGGAAGAGTATCCCATGACCTGATTTCCCTTAGGAACATATCTCTGGCTTCAGTGTGGAGGAAGCATTGGAAGAGGCAAGGCTGGAGACCAGGCAAGAGGGCAGGAAGACGGAGCTGGGATCCTTAGCGAGGACGAGGTGCCCTGGGTTGGTGTGGAATGCATTCTCATCTGGGTGCTTCTCCCCGCCAAGCAGCTCCTGGCAGTGTCAGGAGATACTTGTGGTTGTCACGACTTGGCAGGAGGAGGGATGAGAAGGGCATCTAGTGGGCCGAGGCCAGGGATGTTGCTAAACGTCCTACAAGACACGGGACAGCTCCCCTCCACTAATAATAACCCGGCCCCCAAACGACCACAGCGCAACGTTTGAGAAGCCCTGGGAGAGGCTGCGGAGACAGAGAGGGAGATCTGAGATGTGTCTGGAAGGCAGAACTGGCAAGACTTGGGGAGAACTAGAGGTGAAGGGTAGACAGCAAGAAAGTATGGAAGATGGTTCCTAAGGAAGAAGGTCGGCCATGGTTCTGTCCACCGAGGCAGGAAGCAGAATGGAAGGAGCGAGTGAGGGGTACAGCTGAGTGTCTCCATTTAGGACCTATTGAGGATCATGCTCCCAGATGTTTGCAGAGGAAAACCTGCCTCGGAGCCACCCCACTGCCAGGCAAAGGGTCTTGCAACTTGCCCTCTGCCCTGAACTTCTCATGCCCAGCCTGTCCCTCTGTGCCTCCCAAGTCCCAGAGCCTCACACCTCTAGGTTTCCCTCTCACTAGTCGGGTTCCCCTGGGCCCAGCCTCACCCCTCAGCTTTAGAGCCCACGTCCCCCTCGGCGCTGGTGGCGGTGGCAGCAGACGGAGCTGCCCTCCCCCGCTCAGCCTCTAGTCACTGCACAGGCTCACTACTAATTAAACATCTGCTGCAAGCTACAATTTCCTAAATTGCCTCACACTCTAACTTCTGGCAGGGACTAATCTGAGTTCTCAACTCCAGGCCCAGAGCCTCCCTCCAAGCAGCCTCAGCCTCCTGAGCTCTTCCTCTTTCCCAGCTTAAGTTCCCTGTGTCCCCAAGATTCACAGGAGGGGGGTGCAAGGAACAAGGTCAGGCAGGTGTCTGTCTCCTGGGACTGTGTTCTGGGCAGGACGGGAGGCCCATGGACATGGTTCCTCCAGGAGCTCATGATCAATTGTCCCCAGAAAAAGACTAAAGAAGAAGATGAATAAGTAATCAGATATAACGACATGCCAAATTGAGTTTAATCAAGAACTAAAATGGATGAGACAGGAAACACATTTTATGGGGGTGGCAGATGAGACTCTTTTCCTCATAAAACCTTGAGAAGAAGGGTCTAGGCATAGCCACCTGCTTCAGAATCCCACAGAAGCCCTGGGGGGAGGCGGGTGTGGGGCAGGTGCTTGTTAGGAATGCAGATTCCTGGGCCCTGCCCCTGAAGATGCTGATTCAGTAGATCGAAGAGGGGCCTGGGAATCTAGACCCTTTTCAACCAACAGGCAAGTTGTTGATGCCCACAAAGCCTGACAA
Organism: Sapajus apella; assembly: GCF_009761245.1. Classification (NCBI taxonomy): domain Eukaryota; kingdom Metazoa; phylum Chordata; class Mammalia; order Primates; family Cebidae; genus Sapajus; species Sapajus apella. The sequence continues at coordinate 2,896,025 of NW_022437039.1, read as the reverse complement.
CACGGGGACTGATATACTCAAAACCCCCTTTCTCCGTTAAACGTTCCCAAGCCTCCCCAAGTACGGATCCCTACGTGTAGCACAGTCTTCTACAAAGTGATCGCCATGGCTTCAGGCTCTGCAAGACTGTGCTTAGTTGTCTATGTGCTCTGCCCTTTCCTCCTCCCATGTGGTGGGATGCATGCCTTCCCTGTCTGCAGTGCCTGCCTTGCCTGGTGCTGTCATGTGCTCATTTCTCTGTGCTTAGCTCACCTGTCCTCACTTCTAGGAAGCTCTCATCAGCCTCCCAAGGCAAGGCCAGTTGCCTTCTGCAATTCTGCAGCCCCATTGTCCTTCTGTGCATCCTGTACAGTGACACAGATGTGTCAAGTTGAGCCATCTCATCTCCTGTCACAAGAAGCAGGATTCATCTGTGCCAGTATCGTTTCGTGACTCTTAAAAAAATGATCATTGTGAGTGGGGTAAGGTGATATTTCAAAGGGAACACTTAGGCACTGTTGGTGGAATGTAAATTTGTAATACCTCTATGGAAAAAGCTATGGAGATTTCTCAAAGAACTGGAAGGAGAGCTACCACTCAATCCGATAATCCCAATACTGAATAGCTACCCAATGGAAAATCAATCTATAGACAGACAGACAGACAGATAATAGATGATAGATCTATAGACAGATGACAGATAAAGATACAGGCACTTACATATTTATCACAGCACGATTTACAATTGCAAACATATGAAATCAACCTAAATGCCCATTAGCAGATGAGTAGATAAAGAAAACTGTGATGTATACATATATATGCATGCCATGGAATACTACTCAGCCATAAAAAAGAACAAAATGCTATCTTTTGCACCAACTTGGATGGAACTGGACGCCATTATCCTAAGTGAGGTAATTCAAGAATGGAAACCCAAATACTGAATGTTCTCACGTATAACTGGGACCTAAGCTACAGGTACCCAGGGGCATACAGAGTGGTATGGTGGACATTGGAAACTCAGAAGGGGGGATGAAAAATTACCTACTAGGTACAATGTACACTATTCAGGTGACAGGTTCACTAAAAACCCAGACTTTACCACTGTACAATGAATCCATGCAACCAAAAACCACTTGTACCAATGAAGCCATTGACAGTTTTTTTTTTTTTTTAATTTCTTAAAATAAGCAGGATTCACACATGACCTCTGTAACTAAGCCTACCTCAAAGTGAGCAGTGGCTTGGTGCCAAGCCTGGGGCTGGACACGAAGAACAAAAGTCTGTGTCTTTTATGAGCATTTGCAGGGGGCTCAAGTCAATTAAGTTTCAGGAAAGGGAGTTTCAATCACGTGCCACCAAAGTGCCTTCATCTCCCACCCTAGTTTGGAGAGGGAGAATTCTTTATTGCTTCCAAATAGTACATAACGCATAAGAGACTCCAATCTTTCCAAAACTGTAATCATTTGGACAGGACTGGGCTAAAGAAAAGGCTAACCCGAACGACAAGGGAAATGTCATCAGTATGTCTCAACCTCTTTCTCTCAAAAGAGAGAGATTTGCCAATATGAGACACGTCAAGCACCAATGCCCACGTCCATCCTTGATTTATGGATCACAAATCATCCTTATCTTTCAATTAAAGAGACCTCCTAAGAGTATCTTAATTGCCAACACTGTATCAGCTAAGTTACCTTTATAATTGAAAGGTACAAAAATGAACTGCCTCCTTTATTTCTACCTTCTACAGATTTCTTATTGATATAGATATTATTCCTGGACTATAAAATTATCACGAGATGTCACTTTCCTTTGCAGTGAGACTTTCAAGCATAAGACTCCAGAATGGGTTCTTAACCAGACCCTTGAATTGTCCCATACTTTCTTATTGATACAGATAACATTCCTGGACTAGAATTACGATGAGATGTCACTTTCCTTCTGCAGTGAGATTTTATGAATAAGGCTCTGGAATGGGGTTCTTATCCATATTCTTGGATTGCCCAATACCACAGAAGTCTGTGGACACCCTGTAATTGAATGGAAAATTGTGCTTATGCATTTTGGGGGGTTGGCAGCTTTCACTGGATTCTCAAAAACACCTGTGACCCAAAAAGGGATGGAATCACCATTGGTGAATATGTTTCTCGGGAATTTCTACAGCAGGGGGATACCTAAAATGACCTTTGAGGAGCCTTTAGCCTTATCATTCACAGCAAATCTTCAAATAACTCCAGATGTACACCCTTTCTTCCGATGGTCCCAAAGAGTTGGAGTATAGGAAAGTCAGCTTCTAGCACATCTTTGGTTCCTGTTGACTTTGGTTCTAAGACCCAGACTCAGCCATTTTTTCTGTCTGTTAATTCCATGATGCCCCCACTGAAAAAGCTACTGGCCATTTTACAGATTAGGCTAAATGCCCCACAAGTATGCACTTGCCTTCAGGGAACTCACAGGCTCTTGGGAGAGACATCAATTAGGTGTAACTGCAATGCAATCAGAAACCTACCACTGATAGCTAACGTGTGTTATATTCTATGTGCCAGGCTGTGAACTAAGAATTTCATACATAATATAACCCTTGCAACAGCCCCAAGAGCTGGGACTACTATTAATTTCCATTGTATATTTGGAAACTAAGGCACACAGATGTCAAGTAACCATCCCAAGTTCGCACAGCTGAGAAGCGGCAAAACAGCCCTTTCTGGGCATACCCCATTCTTCCCGGCCTTCCTTCTGTGGACTCACCCTTCCTAGTCAATTAGCCAATGAGGTTTGGAACTAGGTGGGGTCGAGAACTAGTTCCACAGCCTTACCCCTGTTTCAGGAGGCCCTGGGGCATGATCTGAGCTTCTCCATGTCTGCTGAGCTCCAGCCTACCTGTTAGACTTTCCAGACTATACCGGACCCCGGTGACCTGGCTTCTTACTCACCCAGTTCTATTTCTGTTTCAGTTCCCAGCTCCCTTCTAAGCCCTTAGCTGGGTCTTGCCTCCTCAATGCATGGTCCTGAATCATGGTCTGATATTGCTTGGGTTCTGCCTCCAACTAAAGGGACAGGCCTTCCCGCTAGGATGAAGGTGCTAACACCTGCCGCATTTCTCAACCCCTTGACAGACATTCTTGAGTACTCGCCATGTTCCGAATTCCATTTCAGGCAGGAGAAACTTGGGGTGGACAAGATCCAAGCATGGGGTCCCTCACTTGAAAGAGCTTATGCACTCATTTTTAAATAATTGGTTTATTTCACCAATATATAGTGAAGACTGTATTAGGCCATCTTGTGTAGCTAGAAAGGAATACTTGACACTGGGTAATTTATAAAGAAAAGAGGTTTAGGTCAGCTGGGGTGGCTCATGCCTGTATTCCCAACCCAACATGATGAAACCCTGTCTCCACTAAAACACAAAAACTAGCCGGGTGTGGTAGTGGGCACCTGTAATCCCCTCTATTCAGGAGGCTGTGGCAAAAGAATCGCTTGATCCTGGTAGGTGGAAATTGCTGTGAGCCAAGATTGCGCCACTGCACTCCAGTATGGACAACAGTGAAACTCCATCTCAAAAAAAAAAAAAGAAAGGAAAAGAAAAGAAGTTTAACTGGCTCGCAGTTCTATAGGCTACACAAGCATGGCACTGGCACCTGCTTAGCTTCTGGGTGGGCCCATGGGAGATTTTACTCAAGGTGGAAGGCAAAATGTGAGCAGGGACGTCACATGGCCAAAGCAGGAGCAAGACAGAGGGAATGGCGGGGAAGGTGCCACACACTTTTTAAAGACCCGATCTCTGGAGAACCACTCACCCATCACAAAGAGGACAGTGCTAAGCCATTCATGAGGGATCCACCCCCACGATCCAAACACGTCCCACCAGGTTCCCACCTCCAACACTGGGAATTACATTTGAACATGAGATGTGGTCCATATCAAACACCTGCTCTGTGACATGTACTATTAAGTATGTTTCTATCCCTGTGGGTAAGGAGAACAGATATTAAGCTAGCCAACAAATACATTAACAAGATTGATTTACCAGGCAACGAGGACTACACAGCGTTGAGGAATAGGAAAGGGTGGTAGGTGAGAGTCTGTTAATTCAGTCAAGGAGACGACATCATAGAAGAGGTGCGGATGCCCAGCCAGAGTCAACCATTCTATGCATGGCAGGCAGAGAGAACAGCTAGGAAACAACCTAAACACAGTCTGAAAACCTTGGGCTCTTTATAAAAGATGGTCAGTATTGCTAGAACCACAGGGTATAATGGCACCAGGTCCAGCAGGTGCACTGCAATGGTGGCGAAGATGTGAGTATTATTCTATGGACAGTGGTGACGCATAGAGGGTACAATGATCTGATATGATCTGGGCTCAAACAACATCCTAGCTGTTGCATTTTATCTTCCCAGGCCTCTCTTCTCACCTCTCAGATCATATCTGCTGGCTACTCACACCCACCCAAATGTAGCTAGAAGTCGCCACTCTTGCTGGGACGTGAACCCCTTTCTCCTGAGAGTCATATCCAAATCCTACTCAGCCCCTGCAGTCCTGGCCTCCATACAACCCTCGTTCTCTCAGTGGCGAGTCTGATAAGCACTAAGCTTTCAGTGAGCCACATTCATGTTTACAGAAAGAAAAAAAAATCCTAAGAGCAAAATGATTGGAAATTTAATGATCTCATTAGGTTCCAGAAGGCCTGTTGGACAATTGGATTGCCTATGCTGGGCTAAAGTGATATCCACCTCCAACATCATCATAAAATGCATAGGAAGGCTCAAGAGAGTGGATAGGGAAGGTTTTACTGAATCTGCCCCACTGCGGGGCAAATGGTCTTTAACCTAACACTTGATTAGTTGGGGGATATCAGACCCTGAGCTGCCACTGTATCCAGGGCGATTTGCAAATAAGCATTGCAGTCCACGAGATGGGTACCGGACAATCCTAGCCTGAAGAAAAGTGGCAGTGTGGAGCTTTAAACGAAGGGACTGGAAGCAAGAGGAAGGGAAAAGCAAACAGCTTCCGATCCTTGCCCCTAAGGGTATTTCAGAAGCCCAACCATCTATGCCAGTAAGTCACCTAAGAGGGAAAGAAAAAATGCAAAGCCCTTTTTTTTCTCCTGTTTGTTTCCCTTCTGAACAACCGAGGGTTTTTTCCAAAAGGTTCCAATTTCTCTTTGATTCTGTAGTTGCTGCTGGTGGCATTCAAAGGCCTTTGGGGTAACAGGTGCATTTCAAATGAGTGGAAATAACAAATAAATTGGATCCAGGATTTACAGCATTAGCAATGCCTTTGTTCTCTTGCATCAATGCCTGGCTCAGGGATAGCAGATCTACACAGCCCGTGGGAGATCAGGAGCAGGGGCTGTTACTGAAGAGAGAAAGAGGAGGAGGGGATGGAGGGGGATGTCGGAGGAGGTAAGCGAGGGCCACCAGAATCCTCACACGCAGCTGAACAGCACACACTCTGGGTTCTGCCTCCGTAACATGGCACCCTCCTCCTCCCTCCACTGACACTTCCTGCCACCACCCTGGACCATGCCATCATCATTTCCCCCTGCAATGACTTCAACAGCCCCTTCCGTTCCCCTTGCTCCCTCACTTTGCCCCTTCAATCCATCCTTCTCACAGCCATCAAGATGATCTTTTCAAAATGCATAGCTCATCATGTGATTCTTCTACTTAAAACCCTCCAGTAATTTGCATTCAGGATAACCTCTGAGTGACTGGCTGTGGCCTCCAGCCTCTGTAGGATGGCCCCTGCCTTACTCTCCACATCACGCTCTATACCCCAGTGCAGCACGCAGCTTCTAAGATGGTCCCCACTCACTCCTCCCTCCTGGAACACATTCCTTTGAGTGGCCCCCTCCTCTTAAGTGTGAGCTGGGCCTAAAAACTTGCCTCTAAAGAGTAGAATACAGCACAAGGAGAGGGCTTGAAAACGGATCCTTCCTCTGCCAAGTCTTCAGATGTCTGTAGCCCTAGCGATACACTTCAATTGCGGCCTATGGGAGTCAGCTAAGCTGTGTCTGGATTCCTGGCTCACAGAAACAATGAGATGGTAAGTGGTGTTGCTTTAAGTTACTCACTTTTGGGGTAAGTTGTTAAGCAACAATAAATTACCAATGCATCCAGCCACCTTATTTTTTTTAGGCTGCAGGTGCACCATACTCTTCCTTGCCCAGGACCCTTCCTTCACACACGCCACCCCATGCTGAAATCCTCCACTCCCAACTTTCACAAGGTTGCATTTTTTTCATCCTTTATTTCCAGATTAAGATGTTAGTCACTCAGATCTGATCACACCATCTTAGTAGTGACCACTGTTCTTTAATATCATGTTCATTCCCTTTGCAGCTCTTATCATGGTAATTATGAATTGTTTCCATATGAGTTAAATGATGCTTTCCCATATATAGATGGGTGGATGGGTAGGTGGCTGAATACATGGATGGATGGATGGTGGATGAATAGATGGGTGAACAGATACATGGAAGGATGGAATGCATGCATGGATGGATAGACTGGATGCATGGACGGATGGATGGACAGATGGATGGATGACTGATGGTTGGACAGAAGGCAGGATGGGTGGATGGATGGGTGGGTAGGTGGATGGACAGAAGGCTGGATGGATGAAGAGATGGATGATGAATGGATGGATGTATTGGATACATAGATGAATACATGGATGGATGCATGGATAGCTGGGTGGATGGATGGACGGATAGATGTACAGAAGACTCCCTGGATGGGAAGACAGAAGGATGGATGGATGGGTGGGTGTATGGGTGAGTGGATTAATGGATAAACGAATGAACGTAGAGAATAAAAACAATATAGACACAGTGGTGTGCATTCAGAGAAGGATGGCCATTATAGTAAGGGGACTTAGAATTAGGGAGGATTTAACTTAAAGCAGGGGTTGACAGATAAAATTTAACTAAAAAACAGGTGCACCCATTTGTTTGCCCACCCTCTGTGGCTGTCTTCACATTGCAGTAGAGGTAAATAGGTAAGAGAGAAATAGTATGATCAGAAAGCCTAAAACAGTTACCTGGCCCTTGTCGGAAAAATCTTGCAGTCTTGATTTAGAGGGAGGGAGTTCTTGGGGTGCATAGAGTTGTCTTCAACTACTGTGTGGAATTAGAATATGAGTTGTGCAACGTAGCTTTTAAAGAGGGTCTCATGTGAAAGAGAAAAAGGCCCAGGGTCAACAGGCGAAAGAATATTCTTGGAGTCAAGCATGCTCCAACAAAGAGATAGGCTTCTCTGGGAGATGGTGAGCACTGTGTCACTGAAGGTTGCTAGAAGAAGCTACACAACTGTTTTCTGGAATATTTCAAAGTTATTCTAGCATTTCCAACACTATTGATCAAGGATTTAGGGCTCCTTAGCTTGCTCCTGCCATGGACCCCTTCAGAAGACAGGTGAAACCTATCCACCACTTCTCAGAATAGTGTTCGTAAATGAATAAATAATATATATGGAATTTAAAAGGAACTTATGTTAAAATACAGATATAAAAAATGTAAGACAGCATATGAACGTGATTTTAATTAACATGTTAAATAACAATACACAGTGGTGAATCTAATAACTATTAGTAACTTCACAATAGAGATGAGCATAAAAGTAAAAGTTGGCAAACTATTGCCTGCAAGCCGAATCTGGCCCAGCTCTTGCTTTTGGAAATAAAGTTTTATTGACACATGGCCACATTTATTTGTTTACATAGTATCTGTGACTGCTTTCATGCCAAATGGCAGAGTTGAGTCATCGAGACAGCAAACACATCTACAACACCACAACAGTTTGGTTTGGTTTGGACCACAACACCAAAAAATATCTACTACCTGGCCTTTTTCAGAAATAGTTTGCCATCTCGTGGTATAAAAGACTTTCAAAATGTCTGAAACACTATAACATGGAATGAAAACACCTGGCTGTCTACTAGGGGCAAGGTCACATGTACTGCTAATACTGCTGTGGCTTGCTTCAAAATTCACGCTTGAGGGGCACAGTATATTTTAGGTAAACGTTAGATAAAAAGTGCCAAGGGAATAGTGTTTGTAAATGAAAAAGTAGTATTTGTAAGTAAGGAATAATATTATAAGGAATATTATATAATAATATGTAAAAGCAATATCTGTATTATATATGATAATACACATGGAATATTATTCCTTATTCATAATAAGGCTTTACTTTGGGGTGATGAAAAGGTTCTGGGGCAGACAGTGGTGATGGCTGTAAAACTCTATAAAAGTACTTAACGTCCTTGTACTGTACAATTCAAATTGGTTCATATGGTAATTTTTACGTTACATGTTTTTTTACCATAAAAAATGCACCAAAAAAAGATGTTAGAATTTTTTCCACCCAAGTTTATGCATGCTCCTAAATTCTATCCACAAATTCCAAGTAAAACCCCAGTAGATGATCTAGACACTTCCTTCCAACCACAGAGAAGGTGGCTTCCGGCACTGCTCTGTTAAGAGCTGTGATTTCATCCAGGAAATGGGCATGAAGGTGGAATCTGCAGAAGACATAGTGTGGAGAGGGGAGGTCCCTGCAGTATCCTGCTCACAGGGCTGGGCAGGAAACATCTCTGAACCTGGGGTTCCTGGTACTGCTCACTGCTTCCCCAAAGGGGCTACCTTCCGTCACCATATTGCATTCTGCAAGCAACACTGCACGGTTAAGCAAAACTGCAAGGGTTTGAAGGAGTGCATGGATGAGCTGGGACTTAAACCTGGGCAACGAGGTCCCACAGCCCACGCACTTAACCACAACAGACCACCTCCAATCCCTTCTAGCATTGAGGCTCCAGGCATCTAAGTTCTTAGCAAAACTCTTTAGGCTACAGACTGGAAAGCTTGCAAAGACATGATTCCACAATGGGGACCTCTTACTTTTCAGCTGGGGTGAGAGTGTTGACCCTCGCAGTAAGAACGCTGATGGACAGAGCCCACTCTTAAGACACTTGGGCACACAAGCCAGTTTGGAAAATGTAGTCATGTCACTGGGGTCACTCAGGAAAGCAAACAAAAAGATAAACCTCCTAGTCCACCTCAGGAACCAGGGGTGAGAAGCAGCCCCCAGAGTTTTTAGATACTCTCTGGAGCTGCTAAGACTTCTGAAGCTACCAGGCTCAAAGCATGCCGTTATTATGTGGAAAGCAATGTTTGAGCCTCCAGCCTGGGAAGACAGAGGCCTCAGATGCCCTGCAAAGGCAGGATGCCTAATTGTGGAACTCAATTTTGTTTTCATAGGAATCAATTTGGAGGGATTTTCATTTTCAATTATTCAACAACATCCAATTTTCCTTTCACACCTCAGCCCGACAGGAGGAGAGAAATTGCAAGTGTCAATCACCCCAGAAAGCCACTGACGAGCCTGAAGTCACCCTGCAGTTCCCTGTGTGAAGAGAGCATGACTGGAGCCCTGGGAATGTGCCCTGGCTTTTCTGAGACAAATGGAGACACCAGATGGCCTTTTGCCCTGGACGCCGGGACACTGTCTGGCACTTGTTTTGCCTGTCAAGGAGGGAGACAGACAAGCTCTGTGACTACAAGAATGACACACTTGGGTGACAAAAAGGAGGGAGGCAGCCCCTTCTACCACCTCCTCAGCCACCGTCAGGGATGACTCTCCACAAGTCCCTGGAAATAAGAGGGACCTGGCGCAGACTCTGGGGCCCCCTCCTACTTGCTCCTTGGCCCTAAGAAAATTAATGTAATCATTCTGAACCTTGGCTTCTTAGTCCTCAAAGTGGATAGGAGCACTTCTTCCAGTTCCCAGGCCCAGAGAGGTCAAGCCACTCCTCCAAGTTTCCCTCACTAGTCACAGAATCTGGATTTGAAACTAGGGCATCAGATAGGACAGGGCCTTGTCCTTAAATCCTGTCCTGTAGATCAGAAGTTCCCACTCTTTTTGGCACTAGGGACTGGTTTCATGGAAGACAGTTTTTCCACGGCCCAGGGGACGGGGGATTCAAGTACATTATATTTATCGTACACTTCATTTCTAGTATTACTACATTGTAATATATAATGAAATAATTATACAACTCACCATCACGTAGAATCAGTGGGAGCCCTGAGCTTGTTTTCCTGCAACTAAGGTCCTTGCATTGTCCATTGTAAATTGGTGTAGAATTTAGACAGTCCCATCTGGGGGTGATGGGACACAGTGACAGACCATCATGCATTCGATTCTCATAAGGAGCATGCAACCTAGATCCCTTGCACGTGCAGTTCACAGTAGGGTTTGTGCTCCTATGAGACTCTAAGGCTGTCACTGATCTGACTGGAGGTAGAGCTCAGGTGGTAATGCAAGCGATGGGGAGCAGCTGTAAATACAGATGAAGCTTCCTCCACTCACCTGCAACTCACCTTGTTCTGTGTGGCCAGGCTCCTAACAGGCCATGGACTGGTACCAGTCTGTGGCCTAGGGGTTGGGGACCCCAGCTATAGAAGGCAGCGCCTGACACATATTATGTTCTCAAGAAACAATATCGACTCATCCCTCTGATACAACACTTCACATGCTATGTTGCATTTGGTTGTGACTCTGCCAGCTCATTAGTTCCCAGAGACAGGAGCAGCCCCTTCCTTTACATACTTGCCATCTGGTATTCACTTATTTATCTGTTCACATACTCAACCCCTAATCTCACTTCCAAAATAGTTATCAAGTACAAACGATGTCTAAGGCCTTATGCTAGAATAGCAAAGTGTGTGGGTGTTCATTCACTCACCCCATCAGTATCTCACTTCCCTCTACATGCCCAGAGCTTTCATGGTCCTCCAAGATCCACAGGGCAAGGCCATGGGTATGCAGAAGGGTTTAATGTGCTAAGAGGGAAGAAGTTCCGAATTGGGGGCAGCAGCGGCTCCCACCAGTAATAATAATTTTTAAGTGATGAATAAGTTTTGAGATCTACTACACAGCATAGTTCCTATAGTTCTTATAGTGGCCCTAAGGTTTCTGAAGCCACCAGCCTCAAATCATGCAGTTAATATGTAGAGAGCAATGTCTAAGACCACAGCCTGGGAAGACAGAGGCCTCAGATGCCTCTCAGAGACGTTTTAAGCAACGTATCCAAGGTCCCAAAGCTGTGGGTGGCACAGCTGGAACTTAACCACGAGAACACACCACCTCCCATTCCTTCCAACTCTGACACTCCAGGAGTCCAGAAGAGTTCTTAGCCAAACTCTCCAGGCCGTGGACTGGAAACCTGAGAAGATATACCTCCACAGCAACAAGACACAATTCCATAATTCTTGTAGCTGCATCGTGTACCTTAAATGTACCTATTACCTCATTTCTTGCCCACCATTTCTTTGTGGTTGGCAAATTTTAAATGCACAGTGCAGCATTTGTAGCTACAGGATCTATGCTAGAGAGCAGATCTCCAGAACTTATCATTTGTTTATTATTGTTAGGAGTAATAACCCACTCAATTATAAACAACTTATTTTTTACTTTTTATTTTTATTTACTTATTTTTTAATTTTATTTTTCCATAAATTGCTGGAGTACGGGTGGTATCTGGTTACATGAGTAAATTCTTTGTTGCACCCATCACTCGAGCAGTATACACTGTACCATATTTGTTGTCTTTTTTCCCTCGCCCCCTCTCCCTATTCCCCCCAAGTCCCCAGGTCCATTGTATCATTCTTACACCTTTGTATCCCCATAACTTAGCTCCCACATATCAGTGACAACATACGATGTTTGCTTTTCCATTTCTGAGTTGCTTCACTTAGAATAACAGGATCTACATTTATGCAGCCAACACACATATGAAAAAATGCTCATCATCACTGGTCATTAGAGAAATGCAAATCAAATCCACAATGAGATACCATCTCATGCCAGTTAGAATGGCAATCATTAAAAAGCCAGGAGACAACAGATGCTGGAGATGATGTGGAGAAATAGGAACAGTTTTACACTGTTGGTACAAGTGCAAATTAGTTCAACCGTTGTGGAAGACAGTGTGGCAATTCCTCAAGGATCTAGAACTAGAAACATCATTTGACCCAGCAATCCCATTACTGGGTATATACCCAAAGGATTACAAATCATTCTGTTGCAAAGACACGTGCACACGTATGTTTACTATGGCACCGTTCACAACAGCAAAGACCTGGAACCAATCCAAATGCTCATCAATGATAGGATGGATAAAGAAAATGTGGCACATATACATCATGGACTACTAAGCAACCATAAAAAGGATGAGTTCATGTCCTTTGCAGGAACATGGATGAATCTGGAAACCGTCATTCTCAACAAACTAACACAAGAAGAGAAAACCAAACACCACATGTTCTCACTCATAAGTGGGAGTTGAACAGTGAGAACACATGGACACAGGGAAGGGAACATCACACACTGAACCCTGTAGTGGGGTGGGGGGTTAGGGGAGGGAGGGCATTAGGAGAAATACCTAAGGTAGATGGCAGGGTGATGGATGAGGCAAACCACCATGGCACATGTATACCTGTGTAACAAACCTGCACGTTCTGCACATGTACCCCAGAACTTAAAGTGTAATAACAATAAAAAGAATAATAGTCTTGAATCTCATCTAGGTCATTGCAAATGCGGTTAATTCATGTTTGTAGCAGCACAATTTACAATGGCAAAATCATGGAACCAACCCAAATTATAAACAATTCCTTTTTAATTTGCTAAAAGGAGAGAGCTCATGTTAAGTGTTCGTGTCTGATACACTTCCAATGTTTCTGTCTCCTCCGAAAATTATGTTAGAAATTAATTCCCAATGCAACAGGATTAGGAAGTGGGGCCTTGAGGAGGTGATCAGGCCATGAAGGCTCTGTGCCTTATAAAAGGGCTGCAGGGAACTGGCTGGACCCTTTTTGCCCCTCTCCTTTTGCCATGTGGGGATGCGGCAATAAGGGACCATCCTGGACACTAAGAGGGCAGCCTTCACCACACACAGAACCTGCTGGTGTCTTGACCTCGGACCTCCCAGCCTGCAGAACTATGAGAAAGTGAACACTTGTGCTTTCTATTCTTTGCAAATGACAGTCTCAGGAACTTTGTCACAGCAGCAGCAACAGACTGAGACAAAAATAAAGCAAACACATTAATAATAATCAAGAACCAGGCATGATAGCTCATGCCTACAATCCCAGCACTTTGGGAGGCCGAAGCAGGAGGATCAACTGGAGCCCAGGAGTTGGAGACCAGTGTGAACAACATAGGAAGAACTTGTCTCTACAAAAAATAAAGACATTAGCTGTGCTTGGTGGCAGGCGCCTGTAGTCCTAGCTACTCAGGAGCCTGAGGCAGGAGAATTGCTTGAATCCAGAAGTCAAAGGCTGCAGTGAGCTATTACGGCACCACTGCAATCCAGCCTGGGGGACAAAGTGAGACCTTATCTCCACATAAATAATAATAAAGGGGTCAGGAGGAAATTTCGGGAGGTGATGGATATGTTTATGGTCTTGAGAGTGGTGATCGTTTCACAGGTGTATACATAACCCAAATTCACTGAGATGAATACATTAAATATATCCACTTTTTAATATGCCAAGCATCTCTCAATAAAGGAGTTAAAAACATCAGTACAAGAGATCTCATGTACACTCCCCCCAGCTTCCTGTAGTGGGAAGAAAGCAGAGCAGCAGCTGCACTCTTCACGAAACATTTATTCTGCTGCAGGTAGGTACTGTTCTAAGTACTTCATGCTTTGTACTGAATTCCCATAATTTTATGTTAGTACAACTATTTACTGTCCTATTTTACAGATTAAAAAAAAATCTGGGGTACAAAGAGGCGAAGTGACTTGCCTGAGGTCTCACAGGTATTAAAGAGGGGACAGGATTTTCCACTCTGGAAATGATTTCAGAGAAAATGCTCTTGCCATTTTCTGATATTGGCCCCCATACATACTGACCCCACTTCCCTGCCCCTGCCATTAACAAATGTTTGCTGGATTGAGCTGGCCGTCACTGGCTGGGAGAGCATTGTGATCTGACAGAAAGAGGGTCAAGAGAATGACAGAGAGCCCACTTCCCCACCCCAGCTGGAATGGAAGGTGGCCAGCCTGGTAGTAGCCTTGGGCTTCAGCATCTAAGGCAGCTCAGCTCCTGTGTTATCTCCCAGGCCAGAGGAGGAGAAAATGATAGCAGTCTGCAGCGGGGAGCCTTTGTCCTACCTGAGCAATGAGTTTGGTCCTGATGGGGGTGCGCTGTAGAGACACTGGTAGGAGCATCTCCGGGCAGCATGTCTAGGGAGGGAAAGGGAAAGGAGAGAAAGCCAGGCCTTTGAGGGCTGGTGGCCAGCAGGCCTCCTTCCTGCCCTTCCAGGGGAGATGGGCTCACAGGGAGAGCACTGTGACGAGGGGATCCCCTAAACATGTGGCCTTGTGGGGCCAGAGGTTGGGAAAACCATCAATCAGAGAGGAGAGACTTCCCGAAACTGAGATCAAATTTCCTCTGATTAAGAAATTGCTGTCAAAGGGAAGGCTGGATCTAGACGGGCTTGTCTAACTGTCTGATCCTCTTAAACCCCTGTGAGGCTAGGAGAGCACAGGAGACAGACGGGGGCACGGTGTCACTCAGGACGCCACTGGAGTCGTGTCCCAACAGTTCACGGTAATGCCACAATGCACTTCAGAGGAATGATTTCATAGCTCTTATTCACGGCAAAAACGTTCCTCCTCACAAAGCTCATTTTCAGGCGTCCTCTGACAATTAGCCAAGCAAGAACACAAAAGGAGGAGGGGAAGAACTAGTTAGGCTGACGATAAAAAAGGCCAGGGTGGGTTCCCCTTCTTTGTGCATGGAAGTCTGGGGGCAGCTGACGCTCTGCTGCTGCTAATGCTGACCACTCCACGCATGGTCCAGCCACACAGCTGGGGCCACAGGGATGGTCCTTCTTCACTCCACTTCTTCCCTGATGCCGTCTGTTCCTGCCTCTCCTCCTCAGGATTTATAGTACAGACAGTGAGATTCCTTTAGCAAACATTTCTGTGCCCTATTCCATGTGATGTGCTGAAGACACAGAACTGAGTAAGATCATGTGGCATGGCAGTTAAGAGAATGGATTTTGCAGTCAGGCTATGGGTTGACTACGGACCATGGGCAAGTGTTTTAATCCCCATGAGCTCTGCTTCCTCCATCTATAAAATGGGAATGACAGCAACACCCACTTCCTAGAGGCGGTGGAAATCTTTAATGCAAAAGGGCATTCATAGTGTAGAAGCATAATGTCTCAGACATGGTGAGTGTGCAGTAAAGTCACTGGAAGACAAAGATGTCACCCCTCACTGCCAGGGGTCCCAGTCCGGTGGGGGATGCTGGCTTCTGAGCAAGGTATCTCAACAGAGTAGGATGTGATGACAGAGGCCAGCAGAAAGGACAACCGTCTCTAATGGGGGTATGTGATGAATGAAAAAGTGACATGACACTTGAGGTAGAAAGTTGGCACACCCAAAGGATTGTAAATCATTCTGTTATAAAGACACACGCACACCTATGTTCATTGCGGCACTGTTTACAATAGCAAAGACTTGGAACCAACCCAAATGCCCATCAAGGATAGACTAACTAGATAAAGAAAATGTGGTACAAATACACCATGGAATACTATGCAGCCATAAAAAAGGATGAGTTCATGTCCTTTGCAGGGACATGGATGAAGCTGGAAACCATCATTCTCAGCAAACTGACACAAGAACAGAAAACCAAACAAATGCTGCATGTTCTCACTCATATAAGTGGGTGCTGAACAATGAGAACACATGGACACAGGGAGGGGAACATCACACACCAGGGCCTGTTGCAGGGTAGGGAGCTAGGGGAGGGATAGCAGGAGGTGTGGTGATTGGGAAGGGATAGCATTAGGAGAAATACCTAACGTAGATGCCAGGGTGATGGATGCAGCCAACCACCATGGCATGTGAATACCTATGTAACGAACCTGCACATTCTGCACATGTACCCCAGAACTTCAAGTATAATAAAAAAAGAAAATTACTAGACACATTAAAAAAATTAAATCACAAAAAAAGAAAGAAAGTAAGCTCCTTATTTATCTGTCATTTCTGTGGCTCCAGGGCCTGCCTAGGGCAAGGTCTAGCATGTAAAGAAAGCACTCAAAAATAGTTGTTGAAAGAAACTAAAGCCAGGTCTTTAAAAGATGAGCTGTGATTCATCTGGTACGCACGGCAAATGGAAAAAGCGTACCAGGCAGTGGGAGCAGCACAGACGAGGGCCTAGAGACACAACCTTGATAGGATGCCAAGGACCCCAGCCTCAGTAGAACGTAAGGCTTCCCAGGGGTAGATGGCAGAAGATAAGGACCCAGGTCACAGGGAACCTTGTGCTCCAAGATACAGAGTTTGCACTGCTTCCTGAAAGCAAAGTGAAGCCTCTGTTCGGTTTCAGAGAAGTGGTGCAATAAGGTCGCACTTTTGAAAGACCACATTCTGGAGCAGAAGCAGGGCGTGGATGGAAGCAGAGAGGCCCCACGGGAAGATACTGCTAACCTCCAAGGTGTGGTGGTCTCAATGTCTGTGTCCCCCAAAAACCATTTATGAGACTCATAAAGTGATGATATTAGTAAGTGAGGCCTTTGGGAGGTGGTCCGGTCACAGGAGTGAGCCTTCAGGAATGGAATTAGTGCCCTTATAAAAGCGATCCCATATGAGGTCAGGAGAGACCATCCTGGCCAACATGGCAAAACCCCGTCTCTACTAAAATACAAAAAAAAAAAGAAAAAAAAAATTAACCAGGCATGGTGGTGCATAACTGTAGTCCCAGCTACTCAGGAAGCTGAGGCAGGAGAATCACTTGAACCTGGGAGGCGGAGGTTGCCGTGAGCTGAGATCACACTACTACACTCCAGCCTGGTGACAGAGCGAGACTCCATCTCAAGAAAAAAAGAAAAGAAAAGCAGACCCCAGAGACCTCACATGACCCTCTGCCATAGGATGTTACAGTGAAAAGACAGCCATCTAGGAAGCAGGGCCTCAGCAGACACTGAGGCTGCTCGCACCTTGATTTGGACTTCCCAGACTCCAGAACTGTAAGGTATACATTTCCGTTGTGTATAAGCCACCCAGTTTGTGGTGCTTTGTTATAGTGGCTTAAACGGAATAAGGCAGCAGGGCAGGAGAACAGCCCTGCGAAGGGAGAGAAAGCAGAGAAAACAAGGGAGAAATAAAAGGAGCAGAGCAGGTGAAAAAAGGATGCATATGCAGGCAGGCCCAAGAGGGAATTAAGATCCATCCACTGTAAGGTTGGGGCAACGCCAACAGATGAGTCAAAGGTAATATACTTGGTGGGTAGAGGAACCATCTACATAGACTATGGGGCATAAAAGGAGTCCTCCTCCCACTGTAGCCCCATTGAGCGTGAGGTATGTGTAGGACATAATGGGGACGTGTCCACTGCACTCAGCGATCAAAGGTTCAGGGGAGACATTAGCCGCAGGCAGCAGTGACCGGCAACACCCCTAATCACATGTTGAAGCCTGTTATTTGTGGTCCCCTTCACGGTCAAGACTCTCTTTTTTTCTTCCCACCATGCTGACAGCTTTTTGCAAACAAGGGTTCTGTCTTATTCTCCCAATTTCTCCTTGAAACCAACAAAGTAAACATTGTTCAAAAGAATGCCCATTAATGGACTTGGACCATTTCCCATTCAGAGGTTCTGTGTGTCTCTGGAGAAGGGTTTCAGAAGGTAGCCCCAGCACAGCGCCTGGTCCATGGCTGGGCTCAAAACATGTGTTGACTGAGTAAAAAAAGTCTTCTCTGTTGCTGACAGACCTCTCTCCAACCCAAGAGCAGGAAAGAGGACACAGTGGTCTCCCCTCACATGGGGGATTTGAGAATCCTATGATATAGACGCCGTCGCAAGGCATGATGTACAATGACACCCAGGCTTTCTTGCCAGCGTAACGGCCTTTGCTCTCTGAGTCTGTTCACTCATATGCAAAACTGATGATGGTACACACTGCCTGGGGGCACCACTGAGTCAGATACAGAAACCTCCTAACACACAGCCTGGCTCAGCAGGGGCTCAATGATTGGTAACTATGCTAAGGATGGTGGCAATCTAATGATGCATCCTTACCAATAATCAGGATGACAATAAAGTTGTTTAATCCTTTTATCTACCTGTTTCCTGCTTAAAACCCTTCCAAGGCCCTACCGCTTTCAGCAGAAAGACAAATACATGTGGCTCATGCCTGTAATCCCAGCACTTTGAGAGGCCAAGGCAGGCGGATCACAAGGTCAGGAGTTCAAGACTAGCCTGGCCAACATGGTGAAACCCAGTCTCTACTAAAAACACCTAAAAATTAGCCGGGTGTGGTAGCCCATGTCTGTAATCTCAGCTACTCGGGAGGTTGAGGCAGAAAAACTGCTTTAACCCAGGAGGTGGAGGTTGCAGTGAGCCAAGATCATGCCGCTGCACTGCAGCCTGATAGAGTGAGACTCCATCTCAAAAAATAAATAAATAAATAAGACAAATAGGCTCAATATGGCCCACAAGACCCATCACTCTGGGCACCGTGTCTGCGTCTCCAGCCCCATCTCCATGAATCCCCCCCACCCCCGCCTGGCTTCTCCCACTAAGGGTCTTTGGTGTCATGCCATCTTCCCAAACATTAGTGAGACCTTCTCCTGTTCCCTGAGCTGTTAGAATTTTGGCCTCACTCGCTTGTTCATCCATTAATTTCCCACTCTCTAACTCATTCAAAGGACATTTATTTATTACCTACACTGTGCCAAGCACTGTAAAAATAGAAGTACCTGAAACTCCAACCACGAATGGGATATCAGCGAGACTTCCATTATCCATCAGTACCTGCTTGTCAGCAAGCTCACTTTAAAAAGAAATGTGAGGGGAACTGGGGAGAGGAATATGGATTTCGAAGCCCCAAGCTATCCTTCACCCCTGTTTAATTACCGTAATAGAAATATGGCCGCTCCTAGAAATGCATACCCCAACACACACACACGTACACACACACATGCGCGCGTGCGCACACGCACACACACACACACACACACACACACAGAGAGAGAGAGAGACAGAGAGAGACAGAAAGCGCGCACAGGACTGCAAGACAGCACTGAATTGGATTACACGGTAGGGAGGAAATATAGGAAAAGGGCTATCCTCAGCTGAACCCAAAATGGGATATGTCTGATTTTTCTGAGATTTACTGGACGTGGGTGGATCTCCTAGTCAGGATGTTTATTTGCATGAAAGGAGAAACTGACAGAAGAATATTTTTGTTTGGATCCCCAAAACAAAGACCACAGAGAGAACATGCATGCCTGTATCAAAACATCTCAGGTATCCCATAAATAAATATACCTACTATGCACTCACAAAAATTAAACACTAAATGCAGAGAGGACAGAATAGCATCTTTCTCAGCCTGGATCTAGGGATGTATACATAGACATATATACGCATATATGAAGAAAGAGAGAGAGAGAGAAAGAAAGAAAGAAATAACCATATATATACAACAAAGAAAGAAAATAGGTCAGGAATAAAAGCCATATGTCAGTATATATATCAGTAATCATTAGTAATCTGAGTTCATTAGTAAGGAATATAGTAATAAAAGTAATATCTCAGTAATCATTAGTAATCTGAGTACATTAGGAAGCCATACAAATGGGGAGAGAGAGAGACAGAGACAGACAGACAGAGAGACAGGGGTGTCACTCTGTTGCTCAGGCTGGAGTACAGTGGTGTCATCATGGTTCATTGCAGCCTCAACCTCCTAGGCTCAAGCAGTCCTCCCACTTGAGCCTCCCTAGTAGCTGGGACTACAGGCACAATCCAGGACATGTGGCTAATTTTTGTATTTTTTGTAGAAATGAGGTTTAACCGTGTTGCCCAGGCTGGTCTCAAAATCCTGGGCTCAAGCAATTCACCTGCCTCAGCCTCCCAAAGTACCGGGATTACAAGCATGCTCCACGCCTAGCCAGGCAACATAATTATGGAGAAAGGAGCTACAGATAGGAAATGAAGGTCTAGTTTCATGGGAGGCTGTGGAATTTCGGGTTCAGGTGGCATGGCTTTGGCACCCAGTGGCATCCATGGTCAAGGAGAGAAGGTGGTTTTCTCATTTCTGTAGAGAGGTGTTGCTTCAGCTAGTAAGAATCTAAAGAACCTGGAAGGTCTTATGATTGATGGATAATGGCAGTTAGAGAATCTTCCTAGATGAGGTAGGAAGAGAACTTGAAGGAACAGGTACCAAGGGGAGAAGGTTTTCTGCCTGGTTTTGAAATTCCAGTACCTCCAAGCCTAAGGATGTGGCACAGATGAAGGATGAAGAGCATCTTTCGGGAGCCACTGGGGGCTGATGGTGGCTCCCTGTTTGCGAATTGGAACTAATGCTATCCGTCATCCCAGAGCACCCCCCTGGAAAACTGGAGGCTCACACAACTTATCGGCCCTAGCCACAGCTGCTGTCCTTTTACTGGGCCCTTCTCAACCTAGAAATCCCAAGGGTTATACACCTGGGGGCAGAGCCAACCAACTACGCCTAATAGATTTTAACCAGTTGTCATGCCCATGCAAAGCCCACACCACCCGGTAAATTTCAAACCTCATGCAGCCCCCAGCCCCAGGCTCCCAGCCCCTGCCCCCATTGAGTTCATTAGTAAACCAGGAGCCGTTCTCTCAGCTGCACCAATTTCTCTGGGCTCCACTGTTTCCTGAGAAGGGATAATAAATGTGTTCGGAAGCGTGGGGTGATTTATTAAAGTGCATTGTATTGCAATGGTTTTACAAGAAGATTAATTTTTAATAAAGAAACCTATTACCTCACTCTTTGAGGACCTTCACACACCTAAGAAAAATGATTCTCTCTGCCTCTGTGGAAACTACCGTGGCTTCCTTCCTGGAATGGGGTCCACTTCATTCTCTTCAGCTCCTCTGGAGAGGGGAAGATGGACTTTCTGAGTGGGGTCCAAACGGAATCTGGACCTCTTCTTGGTCCATTAGTAACAGAATGCTCATTTTTCAGGCTCGTTTCTTAGCACCCCTGGCTGAGGTTTCTGATCAACAGAGCTGTCCCTGTTCTAATCATGGGATGTCAAGAGTCAGGCCCCGGCCAGCTGCTGCCCACTCGGGTCTCCAAACAAGGGATGGGGGAATGGAAGGGAATTTAAAGGAGGTCTACATGTGAGCAAGACTTTGGAAGGGAAATCGGGCCAGGCTTGGTGGCTCACACCTGTCATCCCAGCACGTTGGGAGGCTAAGACAGGAGGATTACTTGAGCTCACGAGTTCGAGGCTGGCCTTGGAAACATAATGAGACTCTGTAACTACAAAAAAAAATTTTTTTTTAATTAGCTAGGCATGGTGATCCACACCTACAGTCCCAGCTACTCAGGAGGCTGAGGTAGGAGGATTGTAGAAGCCAGGAGGGTTGAGGCTGCAGTGAGCTAGAATCATGCCACTGCACTTCAGCCTGGTGACACTGTCTCAAAACAAAGAAAGAAAACAGGTCAGGAATAAAAGTGAAAAAGGACCAGATGGCAGGACAGACAGGTGGCTGAGAGTTTGGACTCTACCACTGAGTAGGTTCACGACCTTGGGTGAGCGGTCTGGCCTCTGAGCCTGAATTTCCTCATCTGTGAAGTGGGCATTGATGGAATTCTGGGGAGGATTCAACTAACTAAGAAGTGATCAGCATGGGACATAAATTTATGGTCACGACTGTTGCTGCTGGGGGTATAATACTTCAGAAGAGAGAAAAAGTTGAAGCTTGGATTTGGGAAGGCGGGAAGCGAGTAGGGATGCTCATATACATTCCAGTGAATTTATTTTTATAGTCTTTTACAGAGTACAACCGCTCTGTCTCTTCTTCATTAGGAATAGCATACAAGGTAGCAGGTAAATAGTTGTCCAAAGAGGCTTCATCTAAGGCTGAGAAAGGAGGCCAATGGATGCTAACCCAGGGGTGTGCACAGGAGGGGATGCCTCAAGAGACACCCTCTCCACAGGATCTGAGAGAGGGGATGGTATCCTCTTTTAAGAGCGATTGCAGGTTAGTTAACTTGAAGATGGAAGGTTACTCACTGACGTTAGTAATAATTACCATTATTACTATTACCATTACTATCATGATTGCTTAAAGTCAGTTACTTCTCGTATTAGGTCAGTGCCAAAGTAATTGTGGTTTGTGCCGTAAGTTAGCTGAACACCTACTATGAGCCAACCCTAAAATTTCATCTATCATAATTCCAGGGCCCCAAGTCAGCGATGAAGACCTTTAATTCTAAATAAAGGGCTTTAACTAAGTTCAGAGTCAGAATAAATCACTAAAATTCCCAGCGAGACTGGATCCAAATAATGACATCTCTATAGCTAACAAATACTAAGCACATGGCTGATGCCAGTAGCTGCACTGAGAGCTTGATAGATCAGCTCATTTAATCCTCAGAACAACTCTATCATACACATACACTATCTGCAAATCACATACTGGATGAAGGATCCCTATTATAGAGAGAATACTTAGAATTCAATAGTGAGACTTGCATTTTCTGGGTATTTAATACAAACAGAATTTTACAATATGTGGCCTTTAATGCCTGGCTTCTTTCACTGAGCATAGTATGTTCAAGGTTTATCCATACTGTGGCATGAATCAGTGTTTCGTTCCCTTTATGGCTGAATAATATTCCAATCTGTGGATAGACCACATAGAACCAAAGTAAATTAGTGGTTGTCCAGGGCCAGAGGAAGAATGGGTGTGAATGCTTAATGGGTATAATTTTTCTGTGTGGGTGGCAAAAACGTTCAGAAACCGTAGTGGTAATGGATGTACAATACTGTGGGTGCATTTAATGCCACTGAATTGTATGTTTTAAAATGTTTAAAGGGATAGACTTTATGTTATGTATATGTACC
The DNA here is from genome assembly GCF_009761245.1 of Sapajus apella. Taxonomy (NCBI): domain Eukaryota; kingdom Metazoa; phylum Chordata; class Mammalia; order Primates; family Cebidae; genus Sapajus; species Sapajus apella. Next base: position 2,873,126 of record NW_022437039.1, on the reverse strand, counting down.
ACAATAAAAACAATAGGAAAATCAAGAACCCAAATTTTTAACTGGGCAAAGTATTTGAGCAGAAACTTCACCAAAGAAGATATACACATGGCAAACAGTAGTTAAAAGATACTCAACATCATTAGTCATTAGGAAAATGCAAATTAAAATCATAATTATATATCCTTATATACCTGTAAGAACGTCTAAAATTTAGAACACTGGGCTTGGGAGGATGGTGGATCATGCCTGTAATTCTAGCACTTTGGGAGGCAGAGGTGAAATGATTGCTTGAGGTTAGGAGTTTGAGACCAACCTGGGCAACATAGGGAGAACCCATATCTACTAAAGATTAAAAAAACAATTATCTGGACATGGTAGCACACATTTGTAGTCTTAGCTACTTGGAACGCTAGGGGGAGAAGATCCCTTGAGCCCAGGAGTTCAAGGCTGCAGTGAACTATGATCGCACCACTGCACTCCCGCTTGAGTGACAGAGTGAGAACCCAACTCCGAAAAAAAAAGAGAAAAAACCGATCATGTTGGTGAATGTATTTGAGAAGTAGAACTTTCATATACTGCTGGCGGAAATACAAAATAGTTTAACCACTCTGGAAAATAGTTTTGAAGTTTCTTAAAAAGTTAAATATTCACTTACAAATGATCCAGTCTTTCCATTTCCAGCGACCCAAGAGAAATAAAAGCACTTATCCAAAAACCAAGTACACAACTGTTCATATTAGCGTGATCTGTAACTATCAAACCCAGGAAATTAACCAAATGATCATCAACTGGTGAATGGATAAACACGATGTAGTCTCTATCCATACAGTGGAATATTACTCAGCAATGAAGAGAGCCAAACACTGTTACATATGACAATGTGGGTGAACCTGAAAACCATTATAGTAAGCAAAAGAAGCCAGGTGCAAAAGACTGCATTTGTTCTATTCAATAAGGTAAAATGTCCAGAAAGGGCGAATTCCTACAGCAGAAATCAGATCAGTCATTTCCTGGAGTTTTAGGAGTTGACTGGAGCTGGAGGTTGAGGAAGAGTAAATTAACCAGAAATGGGATATTTTTAAGGTGAAGGAGAAGTTCTAAAGCTAAGTCATGGTAATGCCTACACAACTCCATAAATTCAGTAAAGATTCATACTGTATTTTTTTAAAAACAATAGGTGATTATAGCATGTCAACTGCATCTCAACACTTTAAAAATAGTTTGTTCCCTACGATTTCATTTGTATGAAATTCTAAAAAATGCAAACCCATGTACGGATTTAGGAAGCAGATCAGTGGTTTTCTGAGGAAGTAGGGAGCAGGAAGTGGCAGGAGCTGAGGATTACAAAGGGACACAAAGAAACCTTTGAAGTGATGGATATTTTCATCATCCTGACTCTGGTGATGATTTTAGAGGTATATGCAAATATCAATACCTACCCAATTGTACTCCTCACATGTGTGAAGTTTTCGGAATGCCAATCATATCTTAATCATTTTTTTTCCTAAACAAGAGAAGACTCCTCGTTAAGGGCAATCCGAATTTTGTGATGACTGCCATTTGCACACATACACATAACTCACAGGGGAGCCACCAAAAGGGAAGGCTCGGTATTGAACAAGGAAGCCATGAGGCCTCTGTCCCAAGGGGAATGGAAATTGGGGGTTATTGTATGTAGAACCTGCTCCTGGGTTCGGATTGTGTAGAAGGGGAAGTGGTGCAGTTGTTCAGTAGTTCCATGGGCTGGGTCGACCCAGCAGGAGTGTCACCCAAATTAGGGAGGGGATGATGTCAGAGATACAGCCAGCACCAGGGAACAGAAGAGTAAGCTTGTGTGCTGAGCAGAGCATCCCCTGTGGATTACATTGCTATGGGTGCCATTACAAAGCACCAATCTGGATGCTTATGCAACACAAATTAATTTTCTCACAATTCTGGACTAAAAGTCCAAGATCAGGTGTCAGCAGGGTGGGTTTATTCTGAGGCCTCTCTCCTTGGCTGTTGAAGCCACCTTATTCCTGTATCTTCTCTTACTGTTCACTCTGTACATGTCTTTCTCCTAATGATGCCATTAGGGGCTATCCTAATTAGGGGTTATCCTCATTAGGGGCTATTCTAATGGCCTCATTTTACCATAATTACTTCTTTGGGATCCTGTCTTCAAACACAGTCATATTCTGACATACTGGGAGCTAGGACTTCAGCATTTGAATTTGGATTACGGACAAAATTCAGTGCACAAAACCCTTTTAGAATATAGGAAAAGACAAAGTAACCCTGGTAGATATTCAGGAGACACACCAAGGAGGAGGAAATGGAAAGAAACGGACTGGGTAACCCCAGATAGAAGGTGTATGGTGCGAGACGGTCTTCTATTGGCGGTTCTGCCTCTGATGAATGTGGCTCTGGAAAGTGTCCAGTGGTCCAGCTTCTTGCTCCTCAAAGTGTGGTCCAGACCAGCAGTGTGGGCATCACCTAGGAGCTGATGAGGAACACAAACTCTCCAGCCCCACCCCAGGCCAACTCAACCAGAGCCTGCATTGTGACAAGATCTCCAGCTCCCTCTTGAGCCTGTTAAAGTTTGTGATGCACTGGTGCAGACTTCAACTATCCATACGCCCTCTCCCTCAGAAGCCAGTACTTCCAGAATCCAGAATCGATCCCTGTTATAACAGCCCCCTCCCTGACTACATTCATCCCTATTTATACACTTGGGTGGCTACCTAGGCAATTAAGTTATAACGAGGCTATATTGAGCCCTATTAGCAAACTGGTTTGCATCCAATTGATTTCCTGGTTGTGCAAATGTGCTCAGTAATGACCCATTTTAATAGTAACCAAAATTAGCTCAGAAACCCAGCTTCACCTTTTGCAGCAATCAGACAGCCGCTTTCTGATATGACCCGGCAGGGAGCCAGCTCACAGGGGTTCCTGGCCCTGTGGCCTCCTGGGGATGCTGCAAGATGGTGAAGGAAATGCTAAGAGAGGTGCTCAGGTGGTTGAAGCTTCAAACTGAAGATACAAGAAGATGCAACTCATATCCACGACCCCAGTAAAGGGAGAGGGGGGATGGCCACGATTGTCTTACTGCCCAGGACAACAGGGAGGTAGGTTCCATCAAGGTGGAAAAAAGAAGGCTCTGACTGGTTAAGTAATGACATTGTCGCTGCCTAGCAAATGAACAAAGGAGTCAGTATTTACCTAGAAATCTCACACCAAAGCCTGAATGCCTCATTTTCCCCCTGGGCCAGGCTCAGCCATCACTGGTGCCTGATGGTGGAGGTGTCAGGGGGCAGCTTTAGCTTCTCCCCCAGGCCGTGGCTAGACATTTTTCTAACCATTGGTTCTCTTCCTGGAGGTCCCGGCTCCTGCAGTAGGAAAAGGCTGACTGCTTGGGAAAGTGGCTATGAGAGACTTAGAAAGAGCATTTGGGAAGATCACTGGGCCAAGGAGTAAGAACTCCTGAAGACATGATGGCTCTCAGAGGGATGAGCTGGGCCAAGAGCATCAGGGATCCTGCAGCCGCCCCTGTGCTAATTAGGGAAGCTTATCCCAGGGCATTACCAGCTTTCTTTAGCTTCCAGCTCTTGTCTTTCCCACAGATGACAGTCCCTGGCAAAGGCCTGATTTCTTAATGAACTCCCAAAAGCTGGTTTCACTCTCTCGGGCTTCATTTTCACCCTTGGACAGGAAAGCAGACTTGCCACTCATTCACCTCTGCTAAGGTTGGAATTCCGGTGCTCCCTCCAAAATTCATGTTAAAAGTTCATTCTCATTATGTCAGTACTGTATTAAGAGGTAAGGTCCTTTGGGAAGCAGAGCCCTCATGAATAGATTAATACCTTATGACAGGGCTGGAGGGAGCTAGCTCAGGTTCCTTCCTTTTCTGGCTCTTCTCCGTTTCCATCATGTGAGGGCATAGCATTTGTCCATGTTACCCTTTTTGGTGCCATCTACCATATGAGGAGACAGAGGAAGGCCCTCACTAGATGCCAAATGCCAACGCCTGGATCTTGAACTTCCCAGCCTCCAGAACTGTGAGAAAGTAAATTTCCATTCTTCATAAATCACTCCGTCTCATTATTTTGTTATAGTTGCACAAATGCACAGAGACAACCTCCCTCCAGTGGCTGATGAAGAAAGAGAGAAAATGAGAGAATTGAATTGGAGGTAAGAGGAAAGGCAGGTCTGCTAGCAAAGACATAAAAGGTGATTCCATTCTCTTAAGCCTCACTGACAAATGGGAATCATAATGCCAGCTGTTTCCTCACTCCCAGTGGGAATGTGGGCTCCTAATACCCATGTTCATTCCCATTCATTGAGTCACTGAGAGATCAACACCATGCTAGGATCTGTGCAGGACAGATTTCTCCGTTCGTCCCCCAGGTCCACTCTCCACTGTTATCCACTCCATTCCGTGCCCTGGAATCATATGGATGGGTCCCCTTTCCTACTGAGTTTGGCCAGAGGAAAACATTACAGGGTAAAAGAATGTGGGAGGAGAGAGATATGGGAGTCTTCACCCTCTTGACTTCCTCTCTGCTAGAATATGGGTTATGACTTAATCCACTGCTGAAAGCCATATTCATGTCAGGCAACCCTTCCAACAGCCCTCTGAGTTCTGGTAACTTCTTCTCCCTGGAACCCTAGAGGTGGTAACAGCTCTCCACAGTTGCTAGCTCCAGGGTGCTGCATCTTCTCTTATCTGTTTCCTTTCCCCTTTTGATAAACAATCCCTTTTATTCATCTCTTCTCAATTCTCCAATCGGTACACGCCTTCTGTTTCTGGCAGGGACCCCAACCCACATAGAAGCTTACATTTTGGGTCTCCAACCCTGAAATACAATTCTAAAGAACAGGCATTAATGGCTTCATCTTGAAGATGAGGGAATTGAGGATCAGAATTCACATTTGCATAAATAGCCCAAGGCCCTAAACTAGTTAATAGAATTTTGAACTTATGGAGGCTAATTTACATTTGTGACCCATGAGTTGAAGGTAAATCAGTGCTTATGGAATGACTAAATAAATAAATGAATGAACCCATCCTGTCTGACCCTCTCTGGCCTTGCGTTTTAATCCAGGCTTTATTCCAGGGCTGAACACAATGTTTCATTTACAGTTCACATGAATCATTGCACAGTGTCATCCATCTTTGAGGTCTCCTCAAAGACCCCCAGCCAAACTGCCCCCTTCCCAGCTTTTAGCCCAAACCCACACTAGATGAGCTTCTTCTGATTCAAAAAACTCAATGTTCCCCAAACTGTATTTTTCCACCACAGAGCCTCCAAGTCACAGCAGCCCTTTACACTTCATCTACAAAATTTTCCAGTATACTGCAGTTTTAGTGGGACTATTAAAAACCTGTCAGAGAAATGCTGGTAATGGCAAAAACATTTCTCAGGGGCCGTCAATTCCCCACATATCCATCAGAGCTGCCCTGCACAACAAGGAGGGCCTCATTTAGAATGTGTCAATTCTGATTATTAATGTGGGGAAAACACCTGCTAAGTATGTTTGTCTGAGAGGTGAGCTTGGCAGGACTCGAGGCCAGGCAGCAGCCATGACTGCAGAGAAAACCCTGGTGTCCAGGCCTAGCTTGCTGAAAGGCCACCATAATTAATTAGGACCAGGTGACCACAGTAGGCAGAAGAGGGGAAGGGGTCATGTGCTGCAGGACCCCTCCCGAGCAGCAGGGTGGGGAGGGGTCATGCAGCACACAGAGGCCAGGTCCCCTTCACCTCCCACCATCTGGGTGGAATGCAACTCATACCTGGAATACACAGCACTCAACATTTCATTGGTCCTCAGATTTATCAGATTATGAAATACCCCAGGGACTCCCTACAAAGCAATCCTCAAAGTTCAGGTCTTAGCAATGAACAGGACAGCTTGTTTTGCATCGATATTTCACTAACTAAAGTCCTTCTGGATTACAGACAAAAACTACATCATTACCACCAATAAACTAAGTGTATGTATTCACTTGTATATTGGTTAATCTGTTCACCCATCCATCCATTTATCTACTCATTCACATACGAACATACAAATCTCGCCCCCGTCCATCCACCTATCCAACCATTCATTCATTAATTCATGCATTTATTTCCTCACCTCACTGATATTTTATTGAGCAATTACTCAGTTTCAGCCAATATGCTTGTCTTGAAGGACACCAAGATGAATTGGACTGAGGCCTTTGACTTCCGGGAACTCATAGTTTAGAGGGGGAGACAGACACATATGTGGTTAATAATTTCATCCTGGAAGAATGAATGCAGCTGTAGATATCTTTAGCACTGTGGCAGGACTACCCAGAGGAAATCTCTGAGCTGGATTTGGAAGGATGAGTAGGAGTCTGACAAGTAGGGAAGGGTATGAATTGGGATGGGCAAGACCATTCCAGGTGGAGACAGCAGCATATGCAAAGGCATGGAAGTCTGATTACTGGTAGAAATTGTCAGGCAGGAGGTAGAAAACCAAGAGAGGAAAGAAGCAACATTTCTGGAATCCCAGACCTTTAAATGAAGGAACATAATCATGGTAGAACATGAGATCATAGAAAAGCTGGGTGCGGTGGCTCACGCCTGTAATCCCAGCACTTTGGGAGGCCAAGGCAGGTGGATCACTTGATGTCAGGAGTTTGAAACCAGCATGGCCAACATGGTGAAACCTCTTCTCTACCAAAAATACAAAACAATTAGCCAGGGATAGTGGTGGATGCCTGTAATCCCAGCCACTTGGGAGACTGGGCCGGAGAATCATTTGAACCCCGGAGGCGGAGGTTGCAGTGAGCCGAGATTGCACCAGTGCACCCCAGCCTGGGCAACACTGCACTCCAGCAGGCAGAAGAGGGGAAGGGAGGAGGCCGCAGGGTGGGATGGGTCATGCAGCACACAGAGGGCAGGTTCCCTTCACCTCCCACCATCTGGGTGGAATGCAATTCATACCTGGAATTCACAGCACTCAACATTTCAAAAGAAAGAAAAAGAGAGAAAGAAGGGAGCGAGGGACAGAGGGAGAGAGGGAGAGAGGGAGGGAGAGAGGGAGGGAGGGAGGGAGTGAGGGAGGGAGGGAAGGAGGAAGGGAGAAAAAAGGGAGGGAGGGAGGGAGGGAGGGAGGGAGGAAGGAAGGAAGGAAGGAAGGAAGGAAGGAAGGAAGGAAGGAAGGCAGGCAGGCGGGCGGGCGGGCAGGAAGGAAGAAGGGAGGGAGGGAGGGAGGGAGAGGAAGGAGAGAAAGAAGGTAGATAATGCATCCTATTCAATTTGACATAGCCCCTCTGTGCCTAGTATGGTACCCTAAATATTATAGGTACTCACTATTCCATTTGCAGAATTCTAGCACTTTATTAATTCATCTGTATTTGATCAAGTGCTTAATGAATGCCCAATGAAGTGTGGTTTGTGGAGTGAGAGAATGAACGTCAGGCATCATACATCTGCGTCATAGTCAAGATTTCATTTTAATACCTACTGCAATCTTACAAATAAAATAGCACTGTTATTAAAAATGGATGAGGAAACTGAAGCTGGACAATGTTAAATAACTGGCTAAAGACTCCAGACCTGGTCAGCATGGAAATTGGGATCAGAATCCACAGGTTTTGTTTTTCCAAAGCACCTGTTATCTCTCCACCACTCTTTCAACATCCCTCCCAAAGCCAGTAGAAAGAAAACCATAAAATAAGACAAAGGATCTCTTTAAAAAAAAAAACCCTTGTTTGTCAGAGAAGAACCAAGCTGGGGCCAAAAGAGTGAGCTTCATGCCAACATGGCCATGAAGTACTGAAGAATGGAAAACAAAAGCCTATGAGGTAAGGTTTTATTTTGCTGTTGTGTGTTCCATGGTGGCAGGGAGGGATATAGTCCCATCTAACCAATTCCTGACATTGGCTGGGTTCATATAGTGAAGACACCAGCAGGGTCTAGCCCTAAGCTAGCATATGCTTGCCACTTGCATCCAGACATGCTCCTCTTAAAAAGAAAGATGGGGCCGGATGTGGTGGCTCACTCCTGTAATCCCAGCACTTTGGGAGGCCCAGGGGGGTGGATCATGAGGTCAGGAGTTTGAGACCAGCCTGGCCAATACGGTGAAACACCATTTCTACTAAAAAAAAAAAAAAAAAAAAAATAGCCGGATGTGCTGGTATGCACCTGTAGAAGCACTGTAGTCCCAGCTACTCGGGAAGCTGAGCCAGGAGAACCGCTTGAACCTGGGAGGCAGAGGCAGCAAGTCGCAATTGTGCCATTGCGCTCTGGCCTGGGTGACAGAGCAAGACTCTGTCTCAAAAAAAAAAAAAAAAAAAAAGAGAGAGAGAAAGATCTGAAAACGTTCTCCCCATAGGTTAACAAGCAGTTCCACCTCTCAGCATTCCCTCTGAGAGTCCATGATGGCAGAGGACGGGAGGAGGGAGGGGCCTAAACAATCACTTTACCCTTTCCGGGGCCACTGAGCCTATGGATCTCAGAACACAAGGGGCCTCAGCAGCCATCTCACCCTTGTGTGCATGTTTCACGGTCCAGCCATCTTTTGGGAAGATGATGGGAAGACGCACACATGCAGCTTGGCTTCCAGGTCATAGGAGGCAAGGCTGATTCCCTGGATGGAAGGGGAAACACCCCTTCTATATCCAAAGGGCGAGAAAAGGAAGAAAAAGACCTTCCAAACCAACAGCCCCAATGTGAGGAATTATTTCAGGCTTCCTTTTGATGGGGAGCTTAAAGCACAAAGTTTGGGCAGCAAATAAAATTGAGGGCACCGAGTAAGGGGAGTTAAACCTCACCGGGAACGTTTTAAGGAGCTTATACACAACTCCAGAGAACAGCTTATTACACATCTGCTTCCAAGGAACTTGTGGATCAGATTTAATCTATAAAGAGGCCCCGTCAAGGTCTTCTCCTCGGGTGAATGCAGCCTCTAGCAGACCCAGACAGAGCGATGGCCCCAGCAGAAAAGCACATGCGTCCAAGCCTCTGGGGGAGAGGGGCATTCGCTTGCCTTTATGCTCCATTTCCTCACCTAATAGAGAGTTGCCCTGCATATGCAACTTTCAGAGCCAGCAAAACTGAACATTCTGATTTTTAATGACGCTAGGCGATCATTCTGGCTCCTGGTTCACTCTCTCTGCCTGTCAGCATAGGAATAAAAAAAAAAATGTTGTTGGATAAACCCACCAGATGGTTCATCTCTATCAAATGTACACTGTGCCTGCCATTACATCTTGCTCTTTGTAAATCTCAACTCTTTAGCAACCACGGATCGCACTGGTGTTTGTACGTGTGTGCCTAGTTAGTCTTGCAACCTCATTCCCCAAAGTAACCAAACCCCACTCATCCCTGCATGCACCCCGGCTCCTGCGCCTGCGTGGAGACACATATGTCTCTTCTTTGTAAGTTACTGCCCGATGCCTGCTAGGTATATTACTGCCTCAAAAATTAACTCGCACACTGAGAATAATCACAGAAAAGAAATTTGTTTTCCTACAAGGTTGTTTTCCAGCTGTTTTAATGCAGACAATTTTACCCTGAAACCCAAATTGGAAAAAAAAAAAAAAGAGAGAGGGGCAGAGACAGACTTTAAAATCTGCATAATTTGAAAGTGCTTAATGTAAATTAGATAGATCAGCCTAATTTTATTTCAGTACTTTTTAATTGCATTTATAATTAGTAAAATACATTAATGTGCTACACAGAAGGTCAGGAGTTCTGGTAAAGGGATCTAATTAGAATGGCCCACTGCATTTCCGTCACACATGCGCCTAGGAACCTCCAGCTCCGCTTCCCTCCACACTCTGGATGGGGCCTATTTTTAACTCAATTCTGTCTTCATTGAAAGGGGCAATCCTGTGATCAGAAGGTTCCTGGGGTGGAAGATCCCTTTCTCTGTCTCACGCTCATACTTCAGCCTGCCTCTTGGAGTCTCCCATGGGTCTGTCTCAGGCACAAGAAGGCAGATTCCATCTGTCCTCATGTGGCCGGGAAATGTTAAACTATTAACTCATTTTTGCCCTAGGACTGCCTCCCGTGCTCTCCTGCCCATTGAAACAGAGAAGCTTCTCTGTGATTTGCCCCAGCAAAGGGATCCAATGGCAATAAGACATCTTCTTTGCTTAGGTTTCTGAGTGGCCCTGTTAGCTATCCGATGAGCAATGGAGGGCAGAAATTCCTCTCTGTAGTAACAGTGCAGTGGCAACATTTTATTCCTCCTGCAATTTGTCCCCATTGTCACCCTGAAACTAAGTAACAGGCCACTAAAAGTGTCCCTAAATCACTGGGTCACATTCAGCTCACCACCCTGTGTCATCCAGTTCCACACGTTCTTGGGCCAACTCTCCCTTATTTGTGCTGGAGAGCCCTCGCCACTGCCCAGAAGAGGAGTCCGCATCTACTCACACCCTGGCATCAGCCTGAGGGTGTGCTGGAGGGCAGAGCCTACTCAGAACCTACCCCTCCCTTTATCCATGTCCATCAAGTCCTCATCACAGGATGTCCCACCCTGGTTTGCATTTGACTTTCTTTGACTTTGTTAATGTCCTTAACACGTGCGTGGTTATGCACGAGCAAGGAAATGGACTATGGGATCCAGTCTCCTCTGGGACTCTTGGCTAATCCAAAATTAGGCAGCACATTACTAGACTGGACATGCCAGAGCATCACCTGTGGCCCTGGGTTACATCTTTCCCCTTCCCTGGTCCTTAGCATAGTTCCTAATTTTTCTGGAACAGCCTGGCTTGTTCTACAGTTTTCTGTACCTACTTCTCTCTACATACACATTTCTCTCCTCTCTGTGCATAAGTAGGACATATATATGAATACACTTATATATACATATAAAATAGGAAAATATATACTTAATAGGAGAAATGGAACATGCAAATATATCTTGGGAGACATGCATATTCATTTTCTGAGGACAGATAGATATATATTTAGTCTACGAAACAGAACACCCATATATAGCAACTTTCTCCCACTTATTTTTTTAAATTAATTTAAAAAATCAAACATACCAGACTATATTCTGGGAACTAACATTTGTTGAATAGATACAGGCACCCAACTTTGTACAAAGAGCTATTCAGAAGCTCCTCAATTTATGATGGGGTAACGTCCCAAAAAACCCCTTATAAGTTGAAAATATTGTTAAGTCAAAAATTCGTTTAATATGCCTCACCAGCTAAACGTCATAGTTTGGCCCAGCCTACCTTGAACACACTCAGAACACATGAGCCTACAATTGTACGAAAACCATCTAACACAAAGCCTAGTTATAATAACGTGTTGAGTATCTCCTGTAACCGATTGGATACTGTACTGAATGTGAAAAAAAAATACAACAGAATGGTTGTGTAGGTAATCAAGGTACAGTTTCTACGGAATGCATACTGCTTTCATTCCATCATATAGTTGAAAAATGGCAACTCAAACCATCATGAGTCAGAGACCATATGTCTGTATATTGTTTGACTTTTTAAAGTCATCCTGTCTACAGACCAATGGAGTTGCCGTTACAAATCTCCCTTGATATGGTTTGGCTGCATCCCCACCCAAATCTCATCTTGAATTATAGCTCCCATAATTCCCATGTGTTGTCAGAGGAACCTGGTGGGAGAACACTGAATCATGAGGGCTGTTTCCCCCATACTGTTCTCATGGTAGTGAATAAGTCTCACGAGACCTGGCTTTATAAGGGATTTCCATTTCCACTTGGATTTTATTCCCTCTTTTCTGCCACCACATAAGATATGCCTTTCACCTTCCACCAGGACTGTGAGGGCTCCCCAGCCACGTGGAACTGTGAGTCAATTAAACCTCTTTTTCTTTAAAAATTACCCAGTCTCAGGTAAATAAAATGTGGCACATATACACCATGGAATATCATGCAGCCATGAAAAAGGATGAGTTCATGTCTTTTCAGGGACATAGATGAAGCTGGAACCATCATTCTCAGCAAACTAACACAGGAACAGAAAACCAAACACTGCACATTCCCACTCATAAGTGGGAGATGAACAATGAGAACACATGAACACAGGGAGGGGAACATCACACACCAGGGCCTGTTGGGGGTGGGGGGCACAAGCAGAGGGAAAGCATTAGCCTAAATACCTAATGTAGATGACAGGTTCATGGGTGCAGCAAAGCACCAGGGCACATGTATACCTACGTAACAAACCGGCAAGTTCTGCACATGTACCCAAGAACTTAAAGTATAATAATAATGATAATCATTATTACCCAGTCTGGGATAAGTCTTTATCAGCAGCATGAAAAATGGACTAATACACCCTTCTGCAGAGGAAGGACGTGAAGTTCAGAGTGGCTCACCGGAGCTCTCACAAGTGGCAGAGCTGGAGCTGAACTGGGCCTGCCTGACTCAGGCAGCAGTCTGTACCTCCGAGTCACACCCAAGCAGACACTGGAGGGGTTGATGTAGTGCCCAAAAAGGGAAAACACCTGGGAGGAACCTCTCAGCCCAGACCCCCGGACCATAATTTTTGAATCTGGCATCGCTTAATAAGGTTTTCCTCCTGCTTCCACAGGGCAAAGTGGAACACATAGTAAAAAGTTTTAAGAAGTAAACAGAAGGGTCCTTCTCATAAGTCCTATTTGACACACATATATTTCAAGCAGACTGCGTATAGGTGAGTGATCCAGATCACAAGAGTGATCCAGACCAACTCCCAGTTCCTGTTGCCCTAACAATCATCTAACGTGGATGCCCTCTGCCCTGTAGTATCCAACTACTTAAAGTTGCACCAACTGTCAGGATGTTTCAAGTCTTCACATCCTTTCCTATCCTTAACCTGGATCTACCTGCAAGTCCCCTATCCCTACAGTTCACCTGGGAAATAAACCCTTTTCATCCTTCAGAACAAAGCTCAAACATCTCCTTCTTAACAAAGCCCTCTCTGACCCTAAGGAGACTTATGGAGCACATAATAGGGAAAAATCAACACTGCCTGGAAGATCAGCTGTATTGTAATTGTTGTTTAAATTATTTGAGACCAAAAATTGGTCTTATTTAGAAAATTACTAATGACAATAATACTCATAGTGACATCGATGTGCTATGTCCAATCACTTTTTACACATATCATTTCCGTGACTTCTTACAGTAACCCTATTAGTCATTTTTATCCCTGGTTTTCAAATGAGGAAATGGAAATTCAGAAAGGCTAAGTAACGTGCCCAAAGACACATAGCTATTAAGCACAGAAACCAATATTCAGACTCAGGCTGTCTGCTTTCTATATTCCCAGGGCTCAGCACACAGTAGGTGCATAATAAATACCGTTTGAAAGAATAAATGGTGCATATTTACAGAGCATGTCTCCTACCACATCCCATCCAATTAACCTCAAGCAGATGGAGTGAGGACATCCTTCCAGAGCCTGTCCTGCTTGCTCTAAGGCCTCATGACTTACCTAGAAGTCAATATTTCATTATGAGCCCATCACACAGGTCAGTGTAATAATTAATCACTATCTGCTGGTGTGGCTGCTTACCGTCTTTTAGCTTAATTCCAATGAAATCTAAACGGTCTATTAATTTTCCTAATAAATTTAGATATGGCCTCTGACCACAATCTGGCTTTGATTAGCTAACAAAATATTTGAAGATGGGCCAAGCTGGCTCTTTCAAATATTTCAAGCAAATAACACTTAACTGGATTTAGGATTTTCTGCATCAGCTTAGGGCCAGGCTCAGAAGTGAATAAAACAAGGGTCAACTTCATAATTGGTCCCTGGCTACTCAGAGTTGAGTCACTCTGGGGAGCCATGTGCATAAGGGTCTAGAGGCCAGATATGGCCGGAACAACAAGGAAACACAGCCTCAATTATTGGAAGAGCAGAAAACCAAGGAGTAGGGAGCAACCTCTCAGAAGCACCCAATGGAAGGTCCCAAGAATCAGGTATGGACACACACTTATGCTGAAACTGCCCACCCCAAAGATGTCCTGAAAGTGTACACCAATGATGCAAGCCCAACATATGTGGTTTACCTTCAAAGATCCAAAAGGTAAAGAAGAGAGATGGGAAAGGAGAACTTCTCTGGCTTCTAGCATGGCTGGTTACTTTTATCCCTCAGGTCTCTGTGTAAATGTCACCACTGTAAAGTCCCTCCCTGACCTCTCTACACAAAGATGACCTCACCATTCCCATCTACCAGCCTCGATCACAAAACTCCATTTAATTTTCTTTATGGCACTTATTAGACTCTGTCATCTTCTGCTGTTATTTTACGGAACTTTCTTTTGTTCTTCTTTACAGGAATATAAACCCTAGAAGGGCAGAGACCTTCTGCAGTGCTTGGAACATAATAGATACTCCATAAATACTGTCAAATGAGTAAATAATTGATGAATAAACAATGAACTGATGAATGATGTGACAGCCATGTAGAGGTTAATCTGGAAACAAGAGGGAAATATATCAGAGTTAGAGAGTATCAGATTTGGAGGCAAACAGATTTGGGGTTGAATCCTAGCCCTGTCACCTTCTAGCTGGATGACTACAGGTAAATTACTTGTCTTCTCTGTGCCTGTCTCTTCATCTGTAAAATGGGGTCAGAGTATCAAATGGGCATCGACAAGTAAAACCATAGCTAGAGCATAATTAGTGCTCATGAAAGGTCAGCTGTTATTGCTGTCACTATCACCATCATCATCACCATGTCCTCATCATCAGGGAGTGGAGACGCCACCTGATACAGACCTGCTTCATCCCTGGGATCTACCTCATTCCATCCCATCTTGGAAACACAGTCTGTGATACCACCACCACTCCTCTTCCTCTCCCTGACCCCAGGTGACACTTTCGAGGCCACTGATCATATCACAAACCCTGAGCACTTGATCACTGTGGATTAATTTGGTCCTGACCCTGGACTGACCAACCCATTCTTGATCCCCTGCTCTTGGTCATAACTTGGCAAAAACTGCCTCTTTCCCATGATACATTTCCTTCATCTGTGCCCCAGATTTTACCCACGTGAGCCACATCCACTTCCCTCCAGATCCAGATCTTTGCATTTCAGAACCCAGCCCTAGAAGCAGCTGGATCCCCTCGACGTCAGGGTTCTACTGTTCCTGAGCTCAGTCTTGGGCAGCTCATGACCTTCCATGAGGGCTCACCAAAAGCCAACCATGCCTTAGCAAAGAGAAAGAAGTCCTGCCTCCCCACAATCCACAAGCTGAACTGTACTAGATTCAACTGCTGTGACCATCTACAGTGCATTGCTCAGCCATATGCAAACGGGAAAACCCAACTGCACTGCCAAAGACTTTGAAAAGGTGTGGGCTATTGATGCAGGTGGTGAGTGTTGTCAGACCTGTCTCCAGCAGAGTAAACAAAAGAACTAACTCATCAGAGAATGCAACAGACACTGTGAGACTCTAATGGCTTTGGAAAGGAGTGAAAGGAAGCACATGCTTCCCCGTAGAACCTAAACAGAAGGGAAGAATGGGATCATTTATCTTCCAGGTTCTAAAGTCAGAAGTTAGGAGGAATGTATGGGCATATATAACGGGGGAACTGATCTATCTAGGAGGCCAGAGAAGGCTTCTTGAAGAACTAATATTTGAGTTAAGATGTGGAGGAGGAGTGGTCAGGGGTAGTGAGGGAAAAGAATTCCAGGTCAAGGAAACAACATATTGAAGACCAGGCTAGGCACAGTGGCTCACGTCTGTAATCCCAGCACTTTGGGAGGCCAAGGCAGATGGACTGTTTGAGCTCAGGAGTTCAAGACAATAGCAAGACCCCATCTCCACAAAAAATTAAAAATTTAGCCAGGCGTGGTGGTCGGTGCCTGTGGTCCAAGCTACTTGACAGGCTGAGGCAGGAGGATCACTTGAGCCTGGGAGACTGAGGCAGCCATGAGCCGTGATCTCACCACTGCACTCCAGCCAGGGTAACAGAGTGAGAACCTGTTTCAAGAAAAAGAGGAGGAAGAAGGAAGAAGAAGACCATAAGGTGGAACAGATCTTGGTCTTTAACAGGAACCGAGTATCACTGGGCATACTGACAGGGAGAGAGGAGGGCAAATGAAACTGATGTAGAATCATTTTGTGACATTTATGGGTTAGGCCTTTTGTTAGGTGTTTCCAATCCATTGCTACTGATCTATGGAAACAATACAATAAGGCAGGTGTTTCTTTCCCTATTCTCCAGATGAGAAACTGAGACGGAATAATTTAAGCAGCTTGGCTGAAGTCATACAACTAGGGAGAGAGGAAGTTAGATTTTGAGCCAAGGCATCTTGGCTTGCATGTGACCCCCCAAGAACCAGAGAGATGAGAGTGGTGTGTGCCTGGATGGTTGCAGACAGTGTGTAGACTGGGAGCTCAGGTGATGGGGTAGCTTCCATCTTGCAGAATGTGGCCACAGTAGGATTGCAGCCTCTTGGTGGCTAATACCTAAGAGATGCCACTAGCCTATGTGTAGATTTAATATTGGTTTAGCAGTCAGGAGTTAATTAAATGTTAACGTTCGGTCACCTTGAAATTAAACATTAGGAATCTCAGCTTTATTTGTAAGTTTTTTAAGCCATCATTAAGGTGTTCTGCTTGGCTCCCCTCCCTCTGGGCCACCCGACTCCTCCAGCTGCATCCCCCCTCCACGGGCAAACTCATTTCACTCACCACATGCCTTGACACACAACATCTGACCTGCCCGACAGCTATACTCCACTGAGCAAATCACGATACACACACACATGCTGACATCAAGTTCCACATAAGTTGGTTCTGCCTCTGGTAACAGGGACATTTTGGTGTTTGTAATATTTTATAGATGACACAGTGCTTTCAGGTACATAATTGAATTTGGCCTCATAGTGAGATGATGGCAATGATGATAATGATGATGGAAGAGGAGGAGGAATTAGTAAAGGAGGGTAAAAAAAAAGAGGTGAAGGTGAAGATGGAAGGGAAGGTGAAGGAGGGAAACAAAGAGGAGAAAGAGAAAGAAGAAGAAAGGGGAAGAAGAACCCACTTTGTAAATGTTTTCTGTATGTTTCCATGCAATGCTCAGTATCAGCCCACGAGTTAAAGATTGTTACCGTGCTCACTTTCTGGATAAAGAAAATAAACCCTTGAGAGGTTAAATCATATATCCAAGACCACAGACGTGTTGGAATTAGATGTTAAGGTTGAGGTTCCAAATGTTCATTTTCTTAACCATAAATGACCACATAAATGCAAAAAAGGTAAGGTCAGATAAATTAAGAGGTTTGACCAAGACCTTGCAGTTTCATGATTTTACATATTAACTCTCCCAAAAGCTGAAGCACAGAGAGGTTAAATGGCTCATCCAAGATCACACAGGTTTACAACGTGAGGATCAGGGAGAACATGCTCAATTCCAGTCTCCCAGTACATTTTTGAGTATGTGCCAATGAACACTTGCACATACACACACGCATGCACACACACATACACACTCACATACATGCATGCACACACATACAAAGGCACATGTACAAACATAGATCCAGGCTCCCTCCACACCTGGAAACTCTCCCAATGAGGCGACCAGTCTGGATCCCTCCAACATCCCTGGCAAGAACCAGGTTCCTCACTGCTTTTTGGGCACTGCTGTTGAATAGTGTGGAAGATGAGGAGGTGGAGAGAGGGGCCTAGGGACGGAGAGGGAGGGACACCCACCTCTTCTCAGGAAGGCAACACGGCTTATGCCAACACTTCTGTTTCAGGACCCTGGCCAGTGCCACATCAGGTTCCTGGACCTCTTCAGCAGCATGAAGCTGGTCCCCCACACCCATGCCAACCGGCTGAATTGAAAATCAGGGTAAATCCGCACCAAGGGAGATTTCTAATCAAGGCTCAGGTTTGCATTTCTTTCTCAATGGCATGTTGACAAAACAAGAAAAGGCAGAAACAAACACAGTTAAGCTGACTTTCGGAGGCACGCCAGGGGAGAAGCAGAGGCACCTAGGGCTGCCCACTGTGGGCAAAAGGAGCTGGTCAGCACAGCAGGGCTTGGCTCCTGGCCCCTCTAGGTATTTCTCAGAGGCTGAACTGCAAGTTCAGAGACCAGACAGATACAGAGGGAGTCATGGAGACATGTGGGTTCCCTACGGACAACTGGATATAGCATGAGGTCTGGAAAACGGGAAGTACAGCTGACCCTTGAACAATGGGCTTTTGAACTGAAGGGGTTCATTTACATGTAGATTTTCTTCTATTTCTTCCACCCCAGAGACAGCAAGATAAACCCTTCCTCTTCCTCCTCCTCCTCAGCCTACTCATCACAAAGATAATCCACTTCTAATTAATGAATAGTAAATATATTTCTCTTTATGATTTTCTTAATAGCATTTTCTTTTCTCTAGCTTACTTTATGGTAAGAATACTGTATATATTACATAAAACATTTGTGTTAATTGAGTGTTTATTTTATCACTAAAGCTTCCAGATAATGGCAGGCTATTAGTAGGTAAGGTTTTGGAGAGTCACAAGTTATACATGGAATTTTCAACAGGGCTGAGGTGCCCCTAACACCCATGTTGTACAAGAGTCAACTGTACATGTAGGTGTGGTACCATCTCTCTATTGTTCTAAGAGAACTAGAAAGGGAGTATAGAGAGCTAGAACAGAAATGATAACAGGACTGTCCATTTACAGAGAAGCATTCCCCGCCAGGATCACACACATGTCGCTTCAAAATTGGCCTTGCCCAAGGTTTTCTTTCACAGCCCCTGAGACTGGGGTCCTGGGATTTAAAAAATCACTTCTTCACAATAACCAGCTCTTAAGGGCATCAGAAATCACCCCATCCAATTGGCTTGCTTTATAGGCAAAGACACAAGTTCTGTGGGGTGATTGGGTCGAGAGGGAGGAGGCAGCACTCTGCCAAGGTCTTCCTCAAAGTCTCTGGTATACTGAGGATCTCCAATTCCCAGAGGCAACCCCAAGAAATCCAGAGGGTGGGCTCAGTCATCTTGCTGGTTCTTCTCAAAACCCTCCTAAGGGTGACAGTGACAACTGCCATTTCTCTGCCTCTTTATTTCCAGAGAGCAAAGTGACCTTAAGTGGAAACCGAGCAAAGGATATTCAGATCAAACATGTCATAGGCTTTTAGGATTGCTTACTTCTGAATACTTCATGTCCAACATGTGAGGATGTTTTTTTGTGTGCTATCTTTTTCTATCCTATAGAATGCAGGCTGAGGTTAGGCAGGCCTGAATGTGCATTCAGCTGTAATGCTTGCGGCAGTATGACCCCAGGAAAGTCAAATAACTTCTCTAAGACCCCTTGTTCCTGAACTCAGAGTCCCCCATTCATCCCAGACTTTTGTGTGCTGCCTGCCTGTCAGTTATCATGCCAGGCCATGAATAGAGACATGAACACAAGCGACCATTACCCAGCCCTCCTGGCCAATATCCCAGGGGGATAATACCAGTACCCAGATCCTACGATTGCTGTGAGAATTAAAAAGTGATTGCATGTAAAGGCCTTAGAGTAATGCCTCCTGGTGAGTCATCGCTTAGCAAATGATGTCTGTTAAGATGATATGATTATTAACAGCACTGTATCGATCTTTTTATCAGTTAGAGCTACATATTTTACCGCAACGGAAAATAAAGAAGATGGCCGGGCACGGTGGCTCATGCCCGTAATCGCAGCACTTTGGAAGGAGGTGGAGGGCGGATCATGAGCTCAGGAATTTGATGTTAGCCTGGCCAACGCAGTGAGACCCCATCTCTGCTAAAAATAGAAAAATTAGCCGGGTATAGTGGTGCACATCTGTAGTTCCAGCTACTTGGAAGGCTGAGGCAGGATAATTGCTTAAACCCAGGAGGCGGAGGTTGGAGTGAGCCAAGATGACACCACTGCA
Source organism: Sapajus apella (assembly GCF_009761245.1). NCBI lineage: Eukaryota > Metazoa > Chordata > Mammalia > Primates > Cebidae > Sapajus > Sapajus apella. Next base: position 2,853,286 of record NW_022437039.1, on the reverse strand, counting down.
CTCCAGCTTGGGTGACAGAGTGAGACATCCAAGAAAAGGAAGGAAGGAAGGAAGGAAGGAAGGAAGGAAGGAAGGAAGGAAGGAAGGAGGAAAGAAAAATAGTTGGCTACAGTTTAGTGAATATTTATTTAAGCATGTGCTATTTGATGATCTAGCTGACTCATATGTGAGAAATTAAAGAAGCCAGGCACAGTGGCTCATACCTGTAATCCCATCACTTTCGGGGGCCGAGGCAGGTGGATCGCTTGAGGTCAGGAGTTCGAGACCATCCTGGCCAACATGGTGAAACCCTATCTCTGCTACAAATACAAAAATGGGCCCGGTATGGTGGCATGTGCCTGTAATCACAGCTAATCAGGAGGTTGAGGCAGAAGAACACTTGAATGCAGGAGGCAGAGGTAGGAGCATGCTGAAATCACACCACTTCACTTCAGCCTGGACAACAGAGTGAGACCATGTCAAAAAAAAAAAAAAAGCATTAAAAGGAAGACCCAACATCTGCACCTCCAAAAAGGGCAGAGGGTCCCACAGCAGTAACTCTGGAATGGCCCTGTGCTCCCACCAGAGGAAGATGAGGTGGCGGAGAGCAGGCACCTGCACCAGGCATTCCACACTCACTCTCGTCTCTTTCATCTTCATGGCAGCCCCCGGGCAGTAGGTTTTGTTGTCTTCAACCAGGAGGAAGGTGAGGCTTAGGGAGGTTAAGAAATGTTTTTCTCTTGGTAGGCCCAGGACCAAACCCCAAACGCTGATGCTTACATTTTACCACACGTGCTACATTTCTGAACATTCTGAGTCTTTCTTTTTTCCATCATATCTTTTCCTTCTATCTTCATCAACAGTTGTATTACAGAAATTTTTTTTCTCCTTTGAGCTCCTGTTTCTGGAGGGGAAGAAGACACAAACAAAACCAAAGCCATTGCCACAGCCCGTCCTTCTCTGTACAGTCTGTGCACCTTGGACGTTGGAAAATGCAAGGGTTTCTCCCTCTGGCAAGCCTTTCCCATATACGTGTCATTCTTGTCTTCTTCCTGCTCACACAGCTGGGCTCCACTTCCCAGCTTATGGGCCACAAGGCATGGCCGTGGGACTGAGTTATGGTGGACGACGTGGGCGTGGAAGAAAGGCTATTTGTCACTCCCAGGTCTAGCCTGTCCAAATTCTCCACCTGAGACCATCACTGTCTTTTCCTTTGGAAGTCAAATGCTGAAGATGGCGAAGCCGCCACTGAGTGGCAGCAATCTGGCATCCTGAATATCCACAAGGGCAGAGTGTCTCCTCCACACCCATAGCCGTGGTCACATATCAGCATCGCATGGGGGAGAAACAAACTTTTCCTGCGCGAAGCCCCTGAGATGTGGAGGTCTATCTGTCACAGCAGCCAGCATTGCCCCATCTGGCACAGCCCACGCCGCTGCAGGCCCCCTTCCTTAAGGCAGAAATCATGTCTTATCCAAGTGTACGATCTGGTTACCCAGTCATGGCATAGGGTGAATGCGGGAAGGCTGGCCTTGTGGATAGAAGGAGACATCTTGGGATCAGATTAGGACTTGAGTACTGGCTTGGACATTTGTGAGCTTGGGAACCTCAGGCAGGTTATCTAACCTTTTTGAGCCTCCATCTTCTCATCAGGAGAAGTAAGATACTAACCGTATAGACAATACATAGTCATAAGTCATGAAGGACGTATGGCTGGGAAAAAAGCTTAACCAAAAGAGAGTCATCATAATCTCTCAGTAGCTGGTAAAATACTAGTACCATTACCAATGATGATGATGACAAGGAAACTAACACATTGAATGCCCTACAGTGAGACCTTAAAACTTGACTCCTAACACACACGCACATGCATACGTGCCCATGCACACTCTCATATAAATAAACAAATACTCGGGCTTGGAGACCTCCCACACTGGCCTCTTCTAACTAAACACAAGGATGTCTCTGTCCCTTTCTCAGAAGCATTCATTCCCACCACTCACAGCTTCTCCTTACCACCCCTCCCTCCCTGATGCTCCTGGCTCCCTGGGTTCTCAGAAATTATAATTAATTCATACTTTGGACTCCCAGGATTATAAGGTATTACAGGATGGCAGAGCAAAGACAAACGCTTCCATTCACCAGCTGCCATGTATTTAATTAGAGATTTTCATGAATCCTCCTTACACAGACAGGCCTTCCTCCTGGGGGCTGCGTGAGATTGAGGAACAGGGAGAGAGAGGGAAGGGTTTGTACACAAGGACTCCAGGACACTCAGACTTTTCACTAGTTTGGAATGCTTGTCTGCCCCACCAGAGTCAGCCGGAAGTGGAAGAGCCTCGGCTGCCACATTGGGTGAGCAGGAGGAAAAGTCTCAAAAGAGGCTTCTATCTTCCTGAGACAGCAAAACCTTATGTATGGGGTGCGATGGGGAGGGAGGTTTTCACAGGTCTGAACTGCTTCTGGGGCCTCTTGGACTTTAACTTGTAATTTTCCTTATAACTTGGGAGACGGGTGGAAAATCACGTGCCTTTCCCTGGCAATGTCACTCTTACGATGCTGTGTGTTTGTGAATGTGCATGTGTGTGTTTCATACTCGCTGATGAGCTTGACAGTTTGGTAAATAAGGCCTGTCTTTGGTCTTGTTGAAGAGCACAGATTTTCTTTCTCTCTCTCTCTCCTTCTTTCTCTCTCTCTCAGACAAAGTCTCGCTCTGTCGCCCAGGCTGGAGTGCAGTGGTGCAATCTCAGCTCACTGCAGCAGGTTCGGGCTCAAGTGATTCTCCTGTGTCAGCCTCCCAAGTAGCTGGGATTAGAGGCACTCACCACCATGCCCGCCTAATTTTTCTATTTTTAGTAGAGATGAGGGTTTTACCATGTTGGTCAGGCTGATCTTGAACTCCTGACCTCAGGTAATCCACCTGCCTCGGCCTCCCAAAGTGTTGGGATTACAGATGTGGGCCACCGAGCCCAGCCACAAGTGTTCATTCAAAAGATGCTTTTGTTGCACTAAATGTCACCAATAAGGACAGCAGTTAATCCAATTTTAAAATGAGGTTGTAAATGGAAAGGGTGACATATGCTGTAGTTTCTTATCTTCCTTCGGGGTAAATAATAAACTACCAGCCAACAGCAGAGAATCAGGATGCAGTCCCAGGAGTGACCTCCAACATGGCCAAATGTCACTCCCTGGGTTATCATGTTTTCATCAGTTAAATCTCCACCAAGGGAGAAGGGCTCACAGGCAATCTTTCCAACATCCCTGCATGTCAATCATTTTTATTTACTCCATTCTTTTCTTTGAGGGGGTGAAACAGAGGATTTTATTATTTTTTTTAATTCTACTTTATGTTCTAGGGTACATGTGCAGATCATGCAGGATTGTTGCATAGGTACATACATGGCAAGGTGGTTTGCTGCCCCCATACCCCCATCATCTATATCTGGAATTTCTCCCCATGTTATCCCTCCCCAACCTCCCTACCCACTACTGTCCCTCCTCTAGCACCCCCACAACAGCCCTCAGTGTGTGATGCTCACCCCACTGTGTCCATGTGTTCTCATTTTTCAACACCCGCTTATGAGTGAGAACATGTGGTGTTTGATTTTCTGTTCTTGTGTCAGTTTGCCGAGAATGATGGTTTCCAGATTCATCCATGCCCCTATAAAGGACACGAACTCATCATTTTTTATGGCTGCATAGTATTCCATGGTGTGTATGTGCCACATTTTCTTTGCCCAGTCTATCATCAATGAGCATTTGGGTTTGTTCCAGGTCTTTGCTATTGTAAACAGTGCTACTATGAACATACATGTGCATGTGTCTTTATAACAGAATGATTTATAATCCTTTGAGTATATACCGAGTAGTGGGATTCCTGGTTCAAGTGTAATTTCTATTTCTAGGTCTTTAAGGAAGTGTCACACTGTCTTCCACAATGGGTGAACTAATTTACAATCCCACCAACAGTGTAAAAGTGTTTCTATTTCTCCCCATCCTCTCCAGCATCTGTTGTCTCCAGATTTTTTAATGATCGTCATTCTAACTGGTGTGAGGTGGTATCTCAAATTGGTTTTGGTTTGCATTTCTCTAATAATCAGTGATGATGAGCATCTTTCCCATTCTATAGTTGTAAACAAGGTAACATCATTTCCTGCCTCCCTCACCCTCCGGAAGGGATACAGAAACTCAGAATTGAACAGTCTGGAGCCCAGCTCCCTCTCTTGTCTCTACCCAGCTTTTTGGTGAACGATCTGTCACATAACATCCAAGTTCCTTAGCTGAGTTTGAACACCCTGCAATCCCGATGCATTCATCCTTTCCAACTTTATTTGCCACCTCTTGTTAACGTGTGTCCTTTACTGGAACACCTTGAGAAATGATCCTCGTGGAAGCTCAACTGTTCCAAACTCACTACTACCTGGCCCCTTTTGCCGGTGGTGTCACCCTCCCTTCTGGACTCCCCTTCCCATTCCCTCCATGCTGCCAAACCCTCTCTCTGAGATCCAGCTCTTTGTCACCTTTTCTACACAGCTCTAATTCATATTCCTCCTCTTCAGCATTCACACGTACTTACTTATCCCTGTATGTATTCTGTCTGTGGGGTATCCTATCCTATCCACCTAAACCACACAGTCATTGAGGATGGGGTCACATTTATACAGTGTCATCCCCTCATGGCTAAGCATGAGGTAAGCACACTGCAAACTTGAGTGACTTTCTTATTCAGATGACCAGTTTGTAGAGAGGCTTAGCTTGGATCTCCTAGGGCACAAAAGCTTTGTTCACCTCACTGCTACAAAATGTCATTGTTCTTCTAATTCACTGTGAGGCCCTTATGTGTGTGTTGGAGGACACCTCTGAGGCTTACGACAACCATATCCCTGAGCAGCACAATCATGGACAGTGCCCTTGGTGTGCTCACCTATTCCCATTTCTCCCAGTGAAAGGGACCTGTGTAGTCATTACAAAATCTTCTGTTTTTCTTCTTCCTCTTTTTTAATTTTTTTTTTAGATGGAGTCTCTCCAGGCTGGAGTGCAGTGGTGTGATCTCGGCTTACTGCAGCCTCTGCCTCCTGGTTCAAGTGATTCTACTGCCTCAGCCTCCTGAGTAGCTGGGATTACAGGTGTGTGCCACCATGCTCAGCTAATTTTTGTACTTTTAGTAGAGATAGGGTTTCACCATGTTGGTCAGATGGTCTCTACCTCATGACCTTGTGATGTGCCTGCCTCGGTCTGCCAAATTGTTGGGATTACAGGCATGAACCAACATGCCCAGCCTGCAAGGTCTTCTACACACACAAAAAAAGAAATACTGTAAGTTTATCCTGTGTCATTCTGAAGTTTTTGTTGTTGTTGTTGTTGTTGTTGTTTTTGAGATGGAGTCTCATTCTATTGCCAAGGCTGGAGTGCAGTGGTTCAATCTTGGTTCACTGCAATCTCCACCTCCTGCTCCACCAAATCTCCAGACTCAACCTCCCAAGGAGCTGAGATTACAGACATGTGCCACCATACCTGGCTAATTTTGGTATTTTTAGAAGAGACGGGTTTCACCACATTGGCCAGGCTGGTCTCGAACTCCTGACCTCAAGTGATCCCTCACCTTGGCCTCCCAAATTGCTGGGATTACAGGTGTGAGCTGCCACGCCCCACCTCATTCTACCTTTCTGATCTGCACCACCTTCCCTCCCTCCCACCATTCTCTGATGAGGTCAGACACTAATTTCTCACTATCATCTCATTAAGAGTTTGACACAAAGCCAGTCAAATGTGAAATGACTGTAATGAGTATGACAAGCCTGATGAGAGCAGAAGAGAGGCACTTTCAGGGATGATATCCAGGTTTGGGATGTAGGCAGTGGGCATGCTAAGGAGAATGAGCTTCATGGTAGGGGCAAGACAGGTGGAGAAATCTTGGAAAAGTGAAGAAATCATCCACAGAGCCCATTGCTCCACACAGGTGGGTAAGGGAGTCACTGGGGCCAAGCTCTGTTCCCCACACTAAGGTAGTGCAGAACCACACCCAGACATACTGCATGTCAGGGTAACCACCTATGGGGACTGTCATGCAGACCTTGACTCAGCAACAGATGCATAAATTCACTTAAACACAGATTTTCAGTGTAAAAGTAGGCTGGGTGTCCATGGCCAATTATAGACTCCCTGGAGGGTCCTTTAAAGAGATAGCAGCCAGCCACTGGCCTAGACATGCTGGCCTCTCTTTGGGTCAACACCACTAGAAGTTGAAGATTAAAGGACAGGTTCTGATGCCTAAAGCAAACACTATTTTTTTTAAATTTATTTTTTAATTTTTTTATTTTTCAGACTCACTATAATGGGCCCATGTAGGCAACCAAACACTATTAGTGGGTAATATTCTTGGTTGACTTTCTCCTGAGAGAGCCATCTGGAATGGTCAAAGGCTAATTTTAGAACCATATGAGTAAACAAGTTAGTTAGGTAAACTTCTTACATTCCTTTGTATTTACACCTTAATCTCTCTGGCTCCTATAGAGAGACTTCAGCCAAGAACTGCAGAAAAAACCTTTAGGCCTTCTAAAAGGGTTTGAGACTGTATTCTATAACTCTCTCTAATATTTTTCTTTTACTATTTTGCCACCACCTTAACCAAACTCCTACAACTGAATGTCTCCTTATCATGGACTCCATTATACTCTCATCACTATTTCAACTCTGCATTAACACAGGGTCCCTTCTAGTGGTAGAGACACACCATGAAGCAGCACTGACCTAAGTGCTGCATGAGCAAAAGGGGAATGGACATATCAAGGGACAGGTGGAAGGGATCCCATCCTGGACTTGGGAGGTCAGAGGTGCGTTTTCCTCAGAGCTAAGAAACAAGCTGGAATCTCAAGAGAGGAAGGAGTAGAGAAGTCCAAAGCTGAGAAAGGCCACACATATTTCATCTGAAGGCCAGAGAGAACACAGTGAGGGCAGGTATCTTCTGGGGTCAGAGGTTGAGCAATATAAGCAGAGTCTGAAACACAAGGGCCTTGCAAAACATCTTAAGGGTTCTGGATCATTCAAAGGGCAGTGGGACCAGTCCAGGGAATGGCATGATCCGAGCAGCCTACTGAAAGAAAAGCTCTGGTGGCCCAATGGAGAAATGGCAAGATAAGGAGCTGAGCATGAAGGGAGGAAATGGAATTGGAGGGAGGTTTCAGTAATCCAGAAGCAAGATGATGTCAGCTAAGGTGATGATGAAGGCTAAGGTAATGGCAGTGGGAATGAAGAGAAGCAGGTTCATTCAAGAATTTGCAGACATCATGCAGACACCCTTATAATATACAGAAGGTAGCAGAGAAAATGGAATGATCAAGGATGGCAGTGGGGTCTTGAAGACAAGGTAGCTTCATTTCCTGCCCCCCTGGAAGGGATGCAGAAGCTGAGAACTGGACAGTTTCCAGCCAGCTCCACCTCGCTTGTCTCTAGCCAGCTCTTTGGTAAATGCCCTGCCACATAACGTTTCATTCCTTAGTTGAGTTTGAACACTCTGCAATCCCAGTGTGGTAGTGCCTTCACTGAGAAGGGAACAGGGGAAGGAGATACCACATAGCAAGGACCACTGAATGTTCCATTTCTCTAACACCCCTCCTGGGAATCTATCCCAGGAAAGTAAATCCACAGAAAGTAAAAGTTGCATGGTTTTATGTATGCATGACACTACCATCTACAAAACACTGGATGGCAACCCAGATGCTCGATAATGATGGTCATCATGGATAGTGTTCCTTATGTATTCGGCATTATTCTGGGTGGTTAACACAAAGGCGCTTATTTAATCCCAACAACAACCCAATGAAGTAGATTCCTGTCTTAGTCTGTTTGGGTTGCCATGACATAATACCATACATACACTGGGTGGCTTATAAACAATAGAAATCTATTGCTCAAAGCTCTGAAGCTGGAAATCCAAGATCAAGGCACCAGCAGATTCAGTGTCTGGTGAGGGAAGGACTTGTCTCCTGGTTCATAGACAGTGTTAATGCACCATGTCTTCACATGGCAGAAAGAAGCAAGGCAGCTCTCTGGGGCCTCTTCTAAAAGGGCACTAATCCGATTCATAAGGGTTGCATCCGCATGATTATCTCCCAAAGGCCTTACTGATATGGTTTGGATCTATGTCCTCACCCAAATCTCATGTTGAAATGTAATCCCCAATGCTGGAGGTGGCCCCGGTGGGAGGTGAGTGGGTCACGGGGATGGAATTCTCATAAATGGTTTAGCACCATCCCAGCTTGGTTCTGTCCAGTGAGTGAATTCTCAAGAAACATGGTTGTTTCAAAGTGTGTTGCAACCCCCACCCCATCTCTCTGCTGCTCCTGCTCTGGCCATGTAAGATGTGCCTGCTCTCTCTTCATTTTCTGCCATGATTGTAGGTTTTCTGAGGCTTCCCTAGAAGGCAAGCAGAAGCCACCATGCTTCCTGCACAGCCTGTAGGACCATGAACTAAACCTCTTTTATAAATGAAATACCCAGTCTCAGGTATTGCTTTATAGCAGAGTGAGAATGGATGAATACATTTACCTCTTAATACCATTGCCTTGGGGGGCAGGATTTCCATATATAAATTTGGGGAGGGGACACAAACATAAAAGCCACAGCAATCCCATTAGGGCCCTTACTTTGTAAATGAGCAACCAGGACACAGAGCCAAAATACACACCAGGGAGCCAGCTTCTTGGGAATATACCTACACTATACTGCCTCTTCGTGACAAGGGAGGTTTCTGTAAGTTGTGGCAAATCAGCAGGTCAGAATTTTAGACAACCATTAAACAATCATTAAAGTCATTCCATGAAAACAAGGGAAATGCGTGTGGGGTATCATTAAATTAAAAAAAAAAAAAACAGGGGAAATGGTGTGTAAAGTCTGAAAACAATTATGTTAAAATATGAGTGTGAATGGGTCAGAGCTGGAGAATTTACAATGATGAAAACAGATGTGACATCCGGGTAATGGGATGAGGGCGATTTTTCTCTATCCACTTTTCCTATATTATTATTGATAGGCACTTTTTATGTAATGAAATACTCAAAACAAGGAAAAATCTCTATACATACCATATAATCCTAATCCATAAATTTAAGAAACAGGCACAATTAATCTGCAGAAATAGAAATCAAAACATGGTTACTGCAAGTTCCTACGAAGTAGACTGGCAAGGAGCAAAGATGATAGTTTCTGGGAGGAGAGAGAGAACCTATATATAAATTGAAATGACGGTTACACAGGTACCTTTCTATCAAATGTCGCTAAACTGTATCTTTGAGATCTGTATGTTATTGTAAGTAAATTATATGTACATGTGTGTTTACTGTGTGTAAACTGTACCACAATTTAAAATATTTAAGTAAAGGGGGTGTGACAGTTAATCTTATCTGTCACCTTGACTGGACTAGGGATGGCCAAGATACTTGGTTAGACATTACTTCTGGGTGTTTCCATGAGGGTGTTTTTGGGATGCAATGAGTATTTGAATCAGTGAACTCAGCAAAGTGGATGGCCCTCCCCTGTGTGGGTGGCATCATGCAATCCACGGATGGCCTAGGTTGAACAAAAGGCAGACGGAAGAGGGATTCACCCTCTTCTTTCTTGCATCCCTGCTTGTGCTGAAACTTCTCATTTCATCTTCTCATGCCCTGCAACTGGGATTTATAACATCAGCTTCGCTGGTTCGAGTCTTTGGACTTGGACTGATTTATACCACCTGCTTTCACGATTCTCCAGCTTGCAGGTGTCAAGGTCATAGGACTTCTTAGCCTCTGTAATCATGTAAGCCAATTCTTTGTAACAGGAATGCATGTGCATGCACACACATACACACACACTCACACACTCATTATCTCCTATTGGTTCTGTTTCCCTCAAGATCCCTAACACAGCAGGGAATCTATATAAAATCTCCCATCCTGACACTGTCTTCTTCTGTCTCTGCTAGGATCTGGACGTATTCCCGCAAATTCACGCGGTGGAAATTTCATCCCCAAGGCAACAGCACTGGGAGGTGATGGCTTGTGGGAAGTGTGTAGGTCAGAAGGGCTCTGCCCTCTTGAATGCATTGTTATTATAAAAGAGCTTGACTGAGGGCATTGACTCCTTTTTGTCCCTTCTGTCCCCTCCACTATATGAGGACACAACATTCTTCCCCTCCAGAGGATGAAGCACCAAGGCGTCATTGTGAAATGCAGACGGGGACCTCATCAGACTCCAAACCCACTGACACCTTGATCTTGGACTTCTCAGCCTCGAGAACTATGAGAAATGTGCTTCTGTGCTTAAGTCTTGCTCTGTCGCTCAGGCTGCAGTGCAGTGGCACGATCTCATCTCACTGCAACCTCTGCCTCCCAGGTTCAAGTGATTCTCTTGCCTCAGCCTCCCAAGGAGCTAAGACTACAGGCATGTGCCACCAAACCCAGCTCACTTTTTTTGGTATTTTTAGTTGGCCAGGCTGGTCTCGAACTCCTGACCTCAAATAATCTGCCTACCTCTGCCCCCCAAAGTGCTGGGATTACAGACCTGAGCCACCATGCCCAGCCTGCTTCTGTTCTTTAAAAATGACCCTATCTCAGGAACTCAGTTTTAGCAGCGCAATGGACTCAGACAATCTCTTCATGAGGAAGCCACCATTTTCTGCTATCAGTGCCATAGCAGATAAGCAACCCATTTCTCTGGCCAGTTTTCTCCCTCTAGAACAGGAAATTTCGACGGGTGGCACAAATCCCTAGAAAAGGGGGCTTTGAAATACAGCCCACAGGCCAATTCTATCCTGCTACCAGTTTTTGTAAATAAAGTTTTATTGGCACACAGCCATATCCATTTGTGTACATGTCTATGTCTGCTTTCACACTATAAGACAGTTGAGTGGTTGCGGCGAAGTCCGTCTGGCCAGTGAAGCCCAAAATATTTACTGCTTGGATCTTTACAGAAAAAAGTTTGCCAATTCCTTCCCTAGAGAACATTTGTAAATATGTGTGGGTGTTTGAGGTTGTTACAGTGACTGAGCTGAGCCTACTACTGGCATTTATTGGCACGGTTACTTACTACATTGTAAAGAACTGCTTTATCCTGTCCTGTCCAAACCTCTAATAGCAATCTATTGAGAAACTCACTCTAGAAATAGGTTCAGAGTCAAGAGGAGGAGGCTACAGATAAGCCTTAGGCTTCTGAGCAAATTGAAACTCTGTACCATTTCATTTCCCCCACTTAGAGGGAGGCACCCTTTCTCCCTGCCCCAGTTTTCTCTATCTTTAGGCAAGAAGCATCATAAAAGCTCCTACCTCTTAGCTTTCCCAACTGCATCAAACTTTTCTGTGACTATTTGACAGGTTGCCTCATAGGTTCCTGCAGGACCTAGTTTCAGAATCAAGGAGAAGGGTTTTCAAAAGTTGCCAAAGCCAAGTTTAACAGAACAAGACAGAAATATCCATCAGGGTTCTAACTCATTTCATCACAACGTCCACCTCTCCCAGTGGGACCTCCCGAAGGTGTTCTGCTTGTCACATTGGAATCATCACTTTGGAGTTTACAAAGCACTTGACGGACATAGTACAATAGATTCCGCTCTAGTGCGGGAGACTGTGCAGAAAGCGTCGCCACCTCCCAGTTGTCAAAAGGAGAAAACAAAGAAGTGTCTCTCTCAAGGCTGAGTGCGTTAACTTAAACTTAAACCAGGCTTCCCCTGCTTCTCAGAGCTGCCTGTACATATTGTACTCAAGTGACTTAATGGTGGAATTTCAGAAGCTGAGTGGCCTTCTGAGTACATGTCAGACTAGAAAACGGTATGAGAAGCAGGAGAGGAGGCAGCCTACTTTGCCTTTGAAAGCTAAAATGTCTGGTCTGGCGTGGTGGCTCATGCCTTTAATATCAGCACTCTGGGAGCCCAGGGTGGGTGGATCGCCTGAGCTCAGGAGTTCGAGACTACCTAGGGCAACATGGTGAAACCCTGTCTCTACTAAAAATACAAAAAAAAAATTACCGGGTGTGGTGGCGCATGCCTCTAGTCCCAGCTACTTGGGAGGCTGAGGCAGGAGAATCACTTGAGCCCCAGAGGTGAAGTTTATAGTGAGCCAAGGTGGCACCACTGCACTCCATCTTGGGCTACTGAGTGAGAATCCACCTCAAAAAAAAAAAAATAGAAAAGAAAAGAAAGCAAGCAAGAAAGTTTAAATATCTGTCTCCCCAGGAAATTCAGCACTGTGAATATTAGGACGGTGATTTTTTTTTTCATTTGGAGGAATTAATTGGTTGTTTAAACTGACAAATACACACTGCATATATCTATGGTAGACAACACGACGTTTTGATTTCATCTTCATCTCATCTCCAGTCCCTAGTGTAATACATGGTACATCCCAGGCACATAATAAATGTTGGATGGAAGAATGAACGAATAAAATTTATCTCATTGTCTCTATCCTTTCCTGTACCCAGAAGAAACAGAAAGATGATAGAAAGGTAAGAAAGACAATTTAAAAAATAGCAAACATGCTTATAAGGTATCCAGCATAGTTGTAAACAGGTACGTGTTTTAGGTCATTTATTATTTTCAAAAATTCTCTGAGATCAGTATGATTACCATCTCCATTTATTTTACAAGAGAGAAGACTGAAGATCAGGCAGATTATAAAGGTAACCCAAAATGACAGTGTAGGCAAATAGACAGCTAGGATTTGAACTCAGTCAAGGCAGTGCTGGCCCCCTGTGCCAGAACTCTTCATTACCACGGTATTCTGCATCCAATGCCAAATGTCAGGGCAGCACAATCCTGTCATTCCACTTGGCAAGGGGTGTGCAAGGGGAGTGCTCCTATAAGAAGAATTCCTTTGGATGAATCTCCAATAGAATCCACACGGAGCCCAGGAGAATGGATAGGGAAGGCTACTTGCTTGCTAACACTCACAAGAAACAACTCTCTCCGAATGAGTACCCATGGAGGTACAGGGATATGTGGATACATGGATATTTGATTCTGTAGTTTCAATAAAACAGAGCTTGGGCCCCACAACATGAGACAAATGGCTCAGTAAGTCATATAATACAATGCGGTCAGAAAGAAAGACGTTTTTATGTGCTGAATGCTACAGTATAGCACCAGCCACAGCTCAGGTGATCATCTGACGGAAACGCTTCTGTGCTAGGTTGAAAATGCGGGAGTGAGCAGAGACCAAGTTTGGAAACTTAACAACTGTGTGCATCTTAACTTTTCACAATTTAAATTCAAGATAAATTGAACTGTTTAGAGGGAGAGAGACTGGCAGAGGGAACAGACCCAGAGGGGTCTGTACACCGGGTGAGGAAGGAAGAAAAACTGACCTAATGGTCATTTCCCAAAAAGTGAGTCTGCAATTTATTTTCAAATTCACCCTAAACTTGACATCAAAATACTTTGAGTTCATGTCCACTTAGTCATTGACTGCATGGTCCATCACTTGGAGGCTAGATTTTTCTAGTAACAGCTTGGCTTACCCTGTAAGCCAATGAGTGCTTAATATACAAATGATAAATGAGTTAATGAATAGATTAATGGATGAGTGACTTCATGAATAAAAAAAAAACAGTGCTTTATATGTCAGATACATAAAAATGTACTTTGTTTTGCTTTCATTTTTTTTTTTTTTTTTGAGACAGTCTCACTCTGTCACCCAGACTGGAGTCCAGTGGTGCAATCTCAGCTCACTGCAACCTCCGCCTCCTGGATTCAAGCAATTCTCCTGCCTCAGCCTGTAGAGTAGCTGGGACTACAGGCACATGCCACCACACCTGGCTAATTTTTGTATTTTTAGTAGAGACAGGGTTTCACCATATTGGTCAGGCTGTTCTCGAACTCCTGACCTTGTGATCTGCCCGTCTTGGCCCCACAAAGTGCTGGAATTACCCACAGGTGTGAGTCACCATGCCTGGCCTTGTTTTACCTTCATAGGAATCCTATCAGGCAGATGCCAATAATCGCTCAATTTTTGAGATGGGAAAACCAAGGCACCAAGAGGACGTGTAGGTACTGTCTTAGCTTATACAGTGGCCTAGGGGTAGGGGTTAGAGCTCAAACTTAGGGACGCTGTTCTGATCACCTCCTATTCACCCTGATGATGAAGAAGGGATCCCTAAATAGTATGAGACAGCCACGCACAGGACACCGGTCTGTGGACAGATGCAATCAATAAATCTGTTAGTCATACCTACTCGGTGCAGGGGAGAGGCAGACACAGCACACCATGCAAGGCCATACGGGGGTTGCTCGCAGAGCAGGGTGAACTAGCAGGCACTGTGGGGAGAAGGCTTTGTGGTCACAAGACGGTGAGATGTCCCCTAGTTTCCAAAGGAAGAAGTGATGTGCTTTGTTTGAATAATTTCATAGGCTGGCAGGGAGCTGAAGTCCATTAGATTGAGAACCAGGAGAAGGACTAGGGGTAAAGCCAGTCCAGGTGATCAGGGAGCTAGCCAGGTAGGGGTCCTGTCCTGCAAGGTGGTAGGGAAATCAGATGAGAGCAGGGCAACTCACACTTAGAACTTTGGGGCCTTGTGAAACCCACGGAAGCCCTTGAAACGTTAGGTCTTCCATACATGGATGATTCTGGCACTGTAACTCTCAAACGAGTCATTAATGCCATTCCTCCTCACCTTCCCCAATATATCCTTGTATGCCTTGTGCAAAGCCACAGACCCTTCTCCTCCTTTATCTCACCACGGAGGGGAAGGCAAGTGTGCAAAGCTGGAAAGAGCATCTATCTTGGAACCAGCAGGCAAGTGCCCGATTCCAGCTCAGCTCTGCACTGGCCTTAGAATTCTGAGCATGTTTTTTTTTTTAACACTCCCAAGTCTTTGTTTTCTACTCTGCAAAATGAGAACATGACCACATACTTCAAATGGTGGTTAAGAAGATAAATAAAAGCAAGCCCTTGAAAAAGCAATTTAAATGGAAGACGTGAATATTTACGATCGTGGTTCTCATCATCTCTACATTTCTCTCATCAAGGGCATATTTTTTAAAAGAGCTAACTAGAAGAGTGAGGGTATTACTCTTGCACCAAATAATAATGACAACCAAGCTAAAGAAGTAGGCTTTATCAGTTATAAGCATGGACAGTGTGTTTCCCTGTGGGATGGACACTTTTCTTCACCTCCTTAATTCCCATTTGGTTGTGATCAGCATTATTCTTTATTACTTTTAAATATAAGTTAACTGATAATCAGAAAGCTTGAGTGACCTGTTGAAAGACCATTTACACAGGGAGTAAGTGACAATGCTGAGATTTCCACCCAAGTCAATGCAACTTCAGAGCCTATACCCTTAAACTCCAAGAAATACTCTCACAAGCACATCTGGGTGGGTACAGAAGACTAAATAATGCCCCCTCAAAGACATCCTGGTCCTAATGCCTAGAATATCATGTGAATATGTTGCGTTCTATAGCAAAAGAGACTTTGTAGATTTAATTATAGTACTTGAAATGAGGCGATTTCTCTGAATTACTCAGGGGGGACAATCTAATTGCTAGGGTCCCTTCAGAAGAAGGCAGGAGGGTCAGAATTAAGAGGCTTGAAGATTCTCTGTTGCTGACTATGAAGGTAGAGGAAGGGACCGTGAGCCGAGGGCGCAGGTGACCTCTAGCAGCTGGAAAAAGCAAGGAAATGCATTCTCTTCTGGAGCCTCCGGGGGGGAAGAGAAACTTGCTGATTTTAGGGCTTATGGCCTTCAGAATTGTAAAATAATAAATATGCGTTGTTTAAACCACAAAGTGTGGGTACTTTGCTCCAGCAGCAATGGATGAGGTCAGGGTATTACAGCATCGAGCAGGCAGCTTGCACCAGAGCTGTGCTGCCCCATACGCTGCCCACCACAACACAGGGCTACTTAAATTAAGGTAAATTTAAATTTAACTGAGAGTCCAATTTCACAGTCACCTTAAGCCGTATTTCATGTGCTCAGCAGACATCCATGGCAAATGGCCACTGTGCTGATGTAGAACAGTTCCATCATCACACAAAATCTCCCACACAGGGCTGTTGTGAAGGTAAAAAGTCAACACACCTTCACACCCGCAGATATTTGCATAAGGACCACATACGGTGTCCCTCACTGTGGGTGATGGAGGCAAGTCATCTGGGTTCAAATCCCAGCTCCGCCACTTTCTACGTTAGTGTCAACGGGGGATGATAATACTAGCACCTAGGCCTTTGCTTTATGATGAAGACTCACTGTGGACGACGCCACATTCATTCTTCATGACAAAGGACTGCAAAAAATGCTTAGCCCAGTACGTGGCGCAGACTAGTGGGCATGTAACAAATATCACCCTTTATTATTACCATTTCCCTTTTAGACTGGAAGACTTAAGCTCAGCCAAGGTCCAGAAAGCCCAGTGACATTCTGTCTCAGGTCAATCAATTCACACAGATAGATGCAGGTTAAAACGGTGGCAGTGCTCTCATGCTGCTGAAGGAATCCAACCCACTGCAATCAACTCTGTGCCCAGAAAGAAAACACAGAGTGGAAGCGTGGCCTGTGAGGAAATATTACATAAGACACTTCCCCAGAATGGGGTACTGTGGCATCATGAATACAAATCAATGAATTTGCAAATACTCCTCGGAAATATTTATGATAAAACTTAAGCACCAACCCAAACAGCCTTCACATAGTGAAACGAAACCATAAATTATTTCCAAGAACATTGTAATGCCAAGGGAACTCACTTAATTATCCATTATCCCAGAAATGTAGACATAATGTTAATTAAAATGAAGGGGGAAAGCCATTTCCATTTTTTATTAAGATTCATTGGACTCTTGAAGAACTCTTTGCCCTGCAGCCTGGGCCAGGTGATGCAGAGCTCATCACTCATCCTGGGGAGCTGAAATGTGTAACCCAGACACAAACAGGGGCACCTCAAGGTCAAGAGACAGAACCTTCAAAAAAAAAGAACAACTGTCTGGCCCCGATTCCTCCAATAATCTTTCTCCCATGGATGCTTGCATCTGCATTGCCACTATTAGAAATTATTTTCTTTCATCTGGACATTGCTAGTTCCTTGTTCTCGGAAACCCCCACATTAGTGGACATTGCAGCATTCCATGCTTTCAGTAAGTTAGGAGACTCTAAGCATTCAGAGTATGCAAACCCACGGTTTTCAGCCCTTTGTTTGCTGGAGCCCTGAAGTGGCACTGAGGGCATGCTCAGGTGCATGAGCAGAAGGAAGGGAAAGAAGTACGGATGGCCAATAGGCCTCCCAGGCTTTGAGATACCCGTGCACCTGGTGTCTGAACCCCTGAACCTCTGCCATATAAGGCTCCTTCATTTCTGTCATCTGTCATTGAAGCAACAAAACATTTGGAACACATGGGTGTCTCTAGAGCGTCACTTTCCCCTGCCTTCGGAATGATCCTCACCTGGTTGCATCAGTCTCTCCAATGCAGTGACCCTCTCTGTTCCACCTGCCTTCTCCACTTTAAGAAATTCCAGGTATAACATCAGGCCCGGAAAACGTGAATGGAAGAGGGAAAAGAAAGGTGCAAGGGCTGAGAAGGGGGACATTAAAGGGAAGCTTAAAAGTGGCTATGGGCCGGGCGCGGTGGCTCATGCCTATAATCCCAGCACTTCGGGAGGCTGAGGCGGGTGGATCATGAGGTCAAGAGATCGAGACCATCCTGGTCAACAAGGTGACACCCCATCTCTAATAAAAATACAAAAATTAGCTGGGCATGGTGGCACATGCCTGTAGTCCCAGCTACTCGGGAGGCTGAGGCAGGAGAACCGCTTGAACCCAAGAGGCGGAGGTTGTGGTGAGCCAAGATCGCGCCATTGCACTCCAGCCTGGGTAACAAGAGCGAAAGTCCAACTCAAAAAAAAAAAAAAAAAGTGGCTATGGTGGTTGAGGAAGAGGGTTAATGTGGGGATCCTATGTCCCCTTTAGGGTATTCCAAAAGTTCCAGAATAGGATCTGAGTTACTTTGAGCTGATTTGACGATGTGGACTGTGTTCTGTTGTCTACACCATCAATCAAGGATCAAGCTATATGCACTGTGACTTTATAAGTGGTGGATAGATTTTCCATTTTTATGTGAGGTTTGTTTGGGGGAAAAATGAAGGGGGATGTTATTCTTAAAATTGATTTAAAATCCTCTGGGCTGGACATGGTATCTCATGCCTGTAATCCCAGCACTTTGGAAGGCTGAGGTGGGTGGATCACCTGAGGTCAGGAGTTCAAGACAAGCCTGGCCAACATGGTAAAACTCCATTTCTACTAAAAGTACAAAAACTACTGAGGATGATGATACATACCTGTAATCCCAGCTACTTGGGAGGCTGGGGCAGGAGAATCACTTTAAGTCAGGAGGTGGAGGCTGCAGTGAGCCAAGATTGCGCCACTGCATTCCAGCCTGGGTGAGAGAGTGAGACGCCATCACAAAAAACTAACTAAATAAAAAATCCTCTGGAATACAGAAAAGGAGATGCTGCAGGTATCCTGAAGCCCTGACATACAGTAGGCACTGCCTAAGTGTTTACAGAACTGTGACTACATGATGACTAAACTAACTGCTTAGCTCCTGATATCTGCAACTTACTGGGTTATGTTGAGGAAAACTACATAATCTCTCCCTGTAAAAACACACTGAAAAGAGCCAGAGAGGCACTGAAATTTTGAACTGTGTGTAGACATTACCTGTGTGTTTAAAATACAGCCCCTGTGAAAATAATTTCTAAAATTATCTGTATGAAACTAAAACAGCTACTCATATCACCAAAAGAAATGATCAAGTCTCCACACTAACATAGAAACATAAAAGGAAGCCACGGTGTTATTAATCCAGAAACAGAAAAGGGATATTGGTCTGTGGGTCTGTCTGTCTGACTGACTGGTGGATGGGGCCTTTCTCTTTCCGTTGTCCACATCTCCCATTCAAGGCTTCAGTTTCCACATCTCCATGATGGGGATAAACATACTCCTCCCATTCAAGGCTTCAGTTTCCACATCTCCATCATGGGGATAAATATACTCCTCCCATTCAAGGCTTCAGTTTCCACATCTCCATGATAGGGATAAACCTACTCCTCCACCTCCTTCATAGGCCAACTCATGATGCACGTGAAAGGGTTTTGTAAACTGTAAAACTCTTCATATAAAGCAGACATCACAGTGTTGGTGGGAATGTAAATGACTACAACTGATGTGGAGGGCAAACGGGCAGTGTCTATTAAAATATAAAAATGTATATGCCCTTCCACTTGGCAATTCTATTTTTCAGAGGTAATCCCATGCATGTGCTCTTGCTCAGGTGCACAAAAATAGATGTTGCAAAACTGTTCACTGTTACATGGCTCAGAATGGAAAAAAAATAATAAACTGAAAGCATCCTAAATGTCCATCAATAAAAAACTAATATAGCAACTGCAGTACATTCATGTTATGAAAAATTATGCAACTGTTAGAATAGACTGTGACACAGAATATGAGACAAGCTGAATGAGAGTAAGTTATGGAGCAATAGGTGTACTGTGATCTCATTTATGCAAACAATGTGTGTGTGTGTGTGTGTGTGTGTGTGTGTGAATGGCCATACACATAGTCTGGAGGCTGCTTGTGAAAATGTTAATCATACATTTCATTTCAGTTACAATAGGGTCAGAAGGAATCTCTTCTTTCTTCATGTGCTTTACAAATTTATACATTTGCAATAACCTCTTAACTGGCCACCCTGCTTCTGCGCTTATCCCCTGAATTCTATCTTCAGCATAGCAACTTGATTCGAGCGACCGAACCTAAGCCACGTCAGATGTGTCTACTGCTCAAAATCTTCCTGAGACCCTTCACGTCTCTCATTGTAAGCAAAAGTCCTGATGGTGCCCTGCCCCTGTCTGACTTCTTTTCTTTTTCCTTTGCTCATTCCTTCTTGCCAGAAGGCTTCCTGGAACACATCAGGCATGCTATAGCCCCAGGACCTTTGCACAGGCAGCTCCCTCTGCCTGTAACATTCTTTCTCCAATGTTTGCAAAACCAGCTCCTTCATCTTACTGATCTACTCTTGACCTTTTATTTAAAACTGTAACTGACAGCGCTTCACCCTGCTTTTCACGCACTATTCATTCCTTTCCATCAGGCTGTTATTTGTTGCACGTCTCTATCAGAATGTAAGCTCCACAGAGAATGACACACCGGCTCCTCTCAGCAAACAGTCCTTGGTCCAAACTATCCCCTCTCCGTATCTCCCTTCAAGCGAACTGTTTCTTTCAGAATACGTCACAACCAGCATCCTTTCAACTCACTCGCCCAAATCAGCCATGAATAAATATTTGCAGATATGCTAACATTTATACTATAGTATAAATGACTCATTATTCACTTTCTCATAAGATTTATGGTCATATAATTGGATTGAATTTTCAAGTTACTCTGATGGGGAAATGATGCTCAAACTCAAAGGTGCATAAGAGGTACCTGAGGATCTTTCTAAGCATGAAGATCCTTGTGCCTCAGATCTCTGAGATACCAAGTCAATGGGTTAGAAGTGGAGCCCAGGAATTTGGACGTGAGAAAAGCACATGGGGAGATGTTATGAGAGGGGGCACACAGACTCCACATTGAGAGAGCCTGCCAGGGACTCTGGCTGTTCTACACACACACACACACACACACACTCTCTGCACCTACAACCTACAGAGCAAGAGTGTAATTTCACATCAGACATCTTCACATGCCTGATCCCAAAATGAGATGTTATTGACTGGGCACAGTGGCTCACACCTATCATTCCAGAACTTTGGGAGGCTGAGGTAGATGGATCACCCGAGGCTAGAAGTTCAAGACCAGCCTGGGCAACATGGTGAAACCCCATCTCTACTAAAAATACAAACATTAGCCAGGCATGATGGTAGAGGACTGTAATTCCAGCCACTCGGGAGGCTGAGGCATGAGAATCACTTGAACCCCAGAGGTCGAAGCTGCAGTGAACTGAGATCAAGCCACTACACTCCAGCCTGGACCACAGAGGAAGACTCTGCCAAAGCAAAACAAACACAATGAAATACTTCTCTTGAGAGATCCACAGTTACTGGCTATTGGTTTGACTGGAAGGGAGTTCACTTCTCAGGTACATGCAGACCTCACCCTGACTCCCTCCTCAGGAACAGCGTCCCTCCAGGTCAGAGCTTCTCACAACCTTAATGTGTAGACCAGTCACCTAGAGATCCTGTTTAAAATGCAGTTTCTGACTCAGTAGGTTTGAGAGGCAGCTTCAGGTTTTGCGTCTCCTCCAGGAGATTACCTGATGCCAACACTGCTCATTTGCAGACCACACCTCCAGCAGAAAGGGTCATGGCCAGGGACACAAAACAGGTTTCACCTGCCATGCTGTAATAACTGGTTGTGCCTGTCTGGTTTACCCATTAAAAAACATGTGAAGGCAAGAAGACTCAGTTCAGAGAAAAAGAGTGCCTTGATCGACTAGTGATGTCTGTCATGGGCTTGGCATAGAGTTGTAAAAGACGTGTGCTCTTTTCTTCTAGTCCACTCACACCCTGCCAGTTCATTGGACATTAAGTGTTTACACAGTGGAATAAATCAGTTTGATGCAGGCAAACCCCAAAACTGGGGCTCAGCCCAGGAGGGTTCTTGACTATGTGCAGGGAAGAATTGAAGAGTGAAAGAGAACAGGAAAATGGCTGCTCCGTAGATGTAGCAGGGCTATCCCATAGGCAGACAGCACTTGTGCACTGCTGCCTAGCTATATTTATAGCTACTCCTTAATTATATGCTAAACAAGGGATGGGTTATTCATGGATTTCCTAGAAAAGGGCTGGGGAGCTTCCTGAACTGAGGGTTCCTCCCCTTTTAACCCTATACACTAACTTCCAGGTGTTACCATGGCATCTGTAAACTTATTTCTCTGATGGGAATGTCTTGTGCTAATGCATTATAACTAGCACACAATGAAGAGTGAGAGCAACTAGAGGTCACTTGCATCGCCATCTTGGTTTTAGCTGATTTTGGCCAGTTTCTTTATTGCATCCTGTATTGATCTGAGGGGTAGAGACTGGTATTTTGATGTCTTACCTCGGGTCCAACATAAGGCTTCTTACTTCAGCACAGGTCATCACATCAAACATTAATACACACGCACACACAAAAACACCCACAACCTGTTATCTCCCACACTGCTCTGGCTAGAGCCATGTTCATTCTTATCTCCAAGTAAATCTTCTCTATAGCTCAGCTGCAATCTTCCTCCTCCCTCTGTAACCTCTCCAGAGGAGAAGCATCGAGGACATACCTATACTCACAGCCCAATTTTCTTCCAAGATATCCTTGCCCCTGCACATCCTGCATGAATTTGCTAGGGCTGTCATGACAAAGTACCACAAACTAGGTGGCTCAAGCAACAGAAATCTGCTGTCTTGTCATTTGGGAGGCCAGAAGTCCAAGATCAAGGTGTTGGCAGGTTGGATTCCTCCTGAGGGCTAGGAGGGAAGGACCCTCTTGTTGGCTTCTAGATGGCCAGCCTTCTCCCTATGTCATTATGTGATCTTCCTCCTGCATTTGTGTCCAAATTTCTCCTTTTTTTTTGAAAGGAAGTCTTACTCTGTTGCCCAGGCTAGAGTGCAATGGCACAATCTCGGCTCACTGCAACCTCCGCCTCCTGGGTTCAAGTGATTCTCCTGCCTCAGCCTCCCAAGTAGCTAGGATTACAGGCATGCACAACCACATCTGACTATTTTTTTATTATTATTATTTTTAGTAGAGACAGGGTTTCCCTGTGTTGCCCAGGGTGGTTTCAAACTCCTGACCTCAAGTGAGCTACCTGCCTCAGCTTCCCAAAGTGCTAGGATTACAGGCGTGAGCCACCACACACAGCCCAAATTTCTCCTCCTTATAAGGACACCAATCATATTGGATTAGGGCCCACTCTAATGACCTCATTTTTACTTGATTAGCTTTGTAAACACCGTGTCTCCAAATAAGGTCACATGCTAAGGTACTCAGGGTTAGGACTTCAACGTATGAATTTTGAGGACGCAATTTAGCTCGTGACATATGTATAGGGTGTTTCCCATCAGAAAAGGTCAGGTTTCAATGCAGTCACCTCTCTTGCATCTCCTATGCATCAGTATTTAATTGACTCTATTTGTTTCTTTTGGACCTTTTGGTAGTTGATAGGCTCTATAACAAGGCTTTCTGTTTACAAAACTATTTGAGACTCATTGATGGAGCTCCAGGCAGCCCCATTTGACCCTTTCTCTATCCCACTGCCTGGATTTCCTAATTTTTTCCCCTTTGAAAATCTAAAACACTTAAATATCATGGATTACAAAAAAAAAAAAAAAAAAAAAATACGGTTATGGCCCGTGTGGTCCAGCATCTCCTATGGGCATCTCATACCCATGTCCTACGGAAAGGGACTCCATTTGGACACAACAGAAGCCATTTGCTCCTAAAGTGCCCTGTAAGCAGCAGAGGCTGGCCCGACCTCCCACTTCAGCAGCACCTACGTGATCAGGGCCCAGAATCATCGGCTTCCTGCCCATTAGGCAGAGTCGAATAGACACAAGAGGAAAGCACAGAAGAGATTTTGGTGGTGATGCAGAAATTCAGCCAAAATAAATGCTAGCACCTGGTAGCTTTGAAACAGGATCCACGCTGGTATTTCACGTGGACCGAAAACACCGGGAAATGGCGGTCTGCATTTTGCACCGGTAGCTATGCCGTGTCCGCCAAGTGTCCCTTCCTGACGACGCCATGCGGAAGGTGGGGGAATCAAGTATTTTAAGGGGTTGAGATCAGAGTTTCTAATAATACGTAAAAGAAAAAAACAGCCATAGGATTCTGACATTTCAGCAGCCGTTTCTTCAGAAGCTCGGTTATCTTAGTGACCCCCGCCCTTGTGATGCATACCTCAGCATTTCCTTTGCTACGTCGATGGTGTCTCTGCCAAAATGGGTTCACTTATCTCATTACGAATCAGCTTCTCTCATGCTCCAGAAACTAAGCGTGGAGGTAAATCCTACAGATCCCACGTGGCCACACATGCATTCATTAAGCTTGCAGACTATAAAGAAATCTGACTTAATGAAAGTTTATTTGAAGAGAATGCCTATTTAAATTCAGTCTACTCTTGCAAATAGAAATGGGTGATTTTTGGATAACTGCACAGCTGGATGAGCTGTGCATTCATTCTGATGGGTGTCCCGAATGTTTCTTAACCTTTTTTAACTGAAAAACACATATATTTTTTCATCCGCAGAGATAAACTAATGGGACTTCATTAGGTCAAGAGCATGGTCATGAGGCTTAAGGGCCATGGAGAAATACAACTAAGAATCCTCAGGGAATTATGGTGAGGAGGGGGAGGGGCAGACAAAGCTGAAAGCCCCATTTTGGTACTGCTGGGTATTAGGCCCAGCAAAGGCAACTAATGAGAGCCTTTAATATCTAATTACAGCAAACAGGCTTCCCCTTTCAACAACGCTTCACTTAAACCTTTGCAGGGGTCCAGAAAAAAGCCACCCCACAAATACCAAGGGGAAGACATCAAGAATGCCGTGGCAAATCCCACTGTGTCCTTGGAAGCCTTGTGACAACAGCAGGAAGCTGGAGACGCATGTGAGCTTGGAAACTCATGCAGGATTCACTGGGACAGGTCCAGCCCTGTGATGTCTGCACAGGGGCTCTGAACCCATACACACATGCTTCATTCTTTTCTAGCCACAGTACCTTCAAGTCTTCACCCACCTCTCCCCAACTGAATGGGCAATTCAGCCATGAACCTTCACTCTCAGAGCTTGGTTTCTCTCGGTTATGGATTTCCATGGATGTCCTCTGGGCAGCATCCCATCTTGACCTAGCTACACAAAGGGAAACACCCCCTTCTAGTAATCCTGCAGCCATGAGCAGCTCTCCACCTCATCTATCCTGAAGTCAGGAAAAGAACACAGGGCAAAAGAAGACAAGACGAGATGCTGTCTTGCAGATTCTTTATTCCATGTAGGGTATTTCTACCTGGAATTACCCTGAACCTGTGGTTGGTACTGAATGCCCAGCCCTAGGTAGGTGCTCTGCAGGGAACACCCAGGGTGTACAAACACAGTTTCATGTTGTAAAGGGTGGGAGTTGTCTTATACAACTGACTGAGACATCAGCTTCTGCAACTTGGAAATAACAACACTCAGAAGCAAACTAACAGATACAGAAAACCCTGAAATAAGGTGATGGGAACTAAATGTAGAAAGCTCATTATTTGCAAGGAGGAATATGCACTGAGCTGTAAGTAGAGCTCTAAAGATGAGAGGACTTTGGAAACAGTGACTCCTCAGTGAAAGATAAAGGGAAATAAACTGGGATTTGGTGGGGAGGGATAGAGAGCAGAGGACCTTGAGGTCAGAAGCAGGGTGGGTAGCCTTAGCTTCTGATACAATTTGGAGGTCTGCCCCCATGCAAATCTCATGTTGACATGTAGTCCCCAATACTGGAGGTGGGGCCAAGTGGGAGGTTGTTCTGGGGGTGGATCCCTCATGCCTCGGTGACGTCTTCATGGCAATGAGTAACCTGTCCTGAGATCTGTTTTTTTTAGATGCATAGCTCCTTCTCCTCCTCTCTCTCTTGCTCCTGCTCTCGCCATGCAGACACCTGCTTCCCCCTTTTTCTGACACCACATCGTGGCTAGATAGCCTATTCTTAAGTTCCTAATAGTCCTGGAATACCAGGGATATCTACAATGGCATTCAACCTCAATGCTGGAAAGTTCCAGAGGACGTGAATATTCCTTGGTGGCGAGGACAGGACTCTGAGCCATCAGCTGCTCCGTGACATGCACATTACCAAGCTAGTCCCCACCATCCCACTGAGCTGATTCTCCAGTGTTATAAACCAACCTCAGCACCCCAGAAACAAAGATGGCAACAGCAGTAACCATGCAGCTGGGTAGTGATGGAACACCAGAGACTGCAGACACCCTACTGAGGAGCACGGTGTCTTGTCCATGGGAGGCTCAGAATCCTTCCACACTCCCATCCTTGTTCTTGCCATTAGTGCCTGGAACTCTAGGGATGAGCATCCTCTATTCACAGCAAAGCCAGAGCCCTGTATACAAAGGCTGCAAAGTCAAACACCAGCCTAAGTTGCTTCAATGGCTGATTTTGAAAACACAAGGTATGCTTGCTCCCTTGGGGTGAGCACTTACCCTGCCATTTTGGGTTGAACTGTAAAGTCTCATGTCTCTTAAGGCGTTTGCAGAGAATCCATGGCAGGCACCTGCTAGGCAGCCATTCTTTAATGTGTAGTTACTAAGCACTTACTGTGTGCCAGGCACTAGTATTCAGCAATGAACTAGACAAAGTCCTTGCCCACATAAAATGTCTTTAGGCCCCTTGTGGTAACTTTGGTTGACTCTGGGAAAGAAGGGTCAAAGGTGGGCTTGAATTAATTATCATTTGCTGGTAAGAGTTTTTAATGGGATTTTTTTCCCCTCCAAAGACACGTGTATTGAAATTGAAATTTGACTTTTTTTCCCCTGGGAAACAACTGGTTGATTGAACTTGACCTTTTATAAGCCATATTGTTATTTGGGACCAGGGGATTGCTTTGCTGCTGGTACCCATGGCCCTGTTTCTGTTGGGTTTGAGCCCCAGTGATCAGATGTGAGCACATTCTGGAGAGGACATGTGCATTCTTTAATCTTACCTACTTAGGCTGTGCTGAAAAGCGTCTCCCAGCTCCCACCCAAGGGCTTCCCAATAATTAGAAGATATACTTGCTTGCAAACACTTGTGCACATGTTCGGAAAGATACTGGTGACATTTGATGGTGTTTCCTGATTCAGAAAACACATCACCAGGTATCCTGACAGCCTTGGCCTGCCACCTGCTGCCCAAGGGGACTTGGGCAAACTACTTTACTTTTCCTACCTTATCCTTTCTCCTCTTTCACATGGATAAAATTCTATTTATTTCACAGGGTGATCACTGGAACTGAAAAAAAGACCATATGCAGAGTGTCTGCTTCTGTGGCTGGTGGATAACAAATGTTTAAGAAGCTGTAATGATAAAAAATGATGATGATTATAATGGCAGGTAGACAGGGCAGACTTTCTGCATTTGGAGGATGGAGGAATGGGAACTCTGGTTATGATTTGGCCAAAATCCAAGTGTATAGGTGTGAGGGAACTAACTCCAAGTCAGTTTACTGATAATTGTCTGTCTTCCCTTGGGGTTCCGTATGAGGTCTCAGTATGCAAGGGATGGGCCCTCCTCTCTCCCCTATTCATTGTGCTCTCTTTTCTCTAGCATCTTAGGGAAATCAGAGAAGCTGCATTCAGCCATTCTTGCATTGCTATGAAGAAATACCTGAGACCAGGTAATTTATAAAGAAAAGGGGTTTAACTCATAATCTGTAGGCTTTACAGGAGGAGGCTTGGCACTGGCATCTACTCAGCTTCTGGTGAAGAAAGGAGTCCTGTCTTCCCCATCAGGCAAAAACTCAAGGCCTCTAGAACCGTTCAGCCTTAAGGCTGAATGCCATTATAGATATTCCTGGTATTCCAGGACTATTAAGAATAGCCCACCTAACCATAATGTGGGGTCCAGATGACACTGGCTATGAGCTGGAGAGCTGCAGGAGCCCAAAGACACCTATTGTGTGTGCCTGATGTGATTCTAACCATGGAGTATAGCAACGAATAAGATGAAGTACCTGCCCTCAAGGTGCATGTGTTTCAGCATAGGAGACAGACAAATAAACAGGTAAATAAAGAAATAAGAAATTATATAAGGCCCGGGTGGGATATGCACCTGGAAATAAAAAAGAGATCTGGGAAAGTCAACCAAAGGAGTTGCTACTTAAGACAGCCAGTGAGGTCAGAGGAGTGTCATCTCAGAAGGGAGCATTTGAGCAAAGGCTTGGACGAGAAAGGAAGTGATGAGCTCTGTGAATCTCGGGGGCTAAAGTGCAACCGAGTTACCATGGTCGGCTGAACCTCGACCTGCTGATCGTCGGGGGTAAACCGCTTTTCAAATCCAAGTTTTCAAAATACTCCTTCAGAGTAAGTGTTTTCAGATTTGTGCTGACTTCAGGAGGCCAGTGGATTGCCTTGGCAGCGATTTTTAAAAATAAAATGAAAAGCAATTATGTTCCATGGCAGCAATTTACTTGGTGAAAATCTGGGGATCAGAAAAGGTAAAAGATATCCCGAGCCAGGGGCTTTTCTCACAGCCAGAATCTGGCTCCATGTCCCTCCAAGACGTGGGTGCACTGTGTCTGCACAGCCCAGCCCGGGGACACACAAGTTTGCATCACTGTAGCTGGGAGTGAGTCACCCCTAAGCACAGCCAACTTGGACAACGCACAGCACGAATAAAGGAGCGCTCTTGTGTGTGTTTCCCAGACATGACACTTCCTAAGGAGGGTCCAGGCCAAACCAAGCCTCCTTCTGATCCAAGTGTGGCTCTGCAATTGAAAACTCAAAGTGACAACAGCAGGGAAGGAAGGCTGCCCAAGCCACACTGGACATCTGACCCAGCCAGGCGCCCCACATTTTCGTGTCGGGCGTGTTTATGTTCTACTTTCTTATCTTGATTTCCAACCACCCACCCCCATCCTAACGAGTCCCTCTGTTTTAACATTAAGTTTTTCTTCAAAAAAAGATATGTGCAAACAGTACATGCTCAGAATATGCCAAAAAAAAAAAAAAAAAAGAAGGAAATTAAAAAATTGTTCACAGTGTCACTATTCAGCAGTAACTGCTTTTCACGTATTGCCATATATCCTTCAAGAGTTTTTCTTCCCCATTTTATCTATGGATACATATTTTTAAACAAGCCATAGCCATGCAATGTGCCATTTAACATAATTTTTCACTTGAGGGATAAGAAATACCTTCCCAAGCCTATGTAAATGATAGAGTTATCCAAATGTGTTTACGAAATCATACTTAACGGCTGCAGAGGATTCCATTTTATGGCCAGAACCATCATTTATTTGATGTTTTTCCCCATTACTGGAATTTTCATCATTATAAACAATGCAGCAATGAGCACCACTTACTCCTTCGTTTAACAACTATTTATAAAGTGCCTTCTGTGACTAAGTTTGCGAGCTAAATAATCCTTAATTATTCCCCACGGGTAAATTTCTCGAAGTCGAATTGCTGGGTCAAAGCACAAATGTGCATTTAAGGCTTTTGAAACAAGCATATTAACCTTATCGCCAAACTTGGGCCCCCCTCCCCCTCCACAAAACGTTGTTCCACATTGTATTTCTACCAGTCTGGTTTGAGACTGTCTGACTCCCAAACCTCTTGGCCAATACTGACTTGACTTTTCTTTCTTTTTTTTTTTTTTTTTTTTTTTTTTTTGCTTTAATGTGTAGGAGAAAAACTAATGTCTTATTTCACTTTTGAATCCTTTGTTGCTACACAGCCTGAACATTTTTCCATGTGTCCGGGCCATTTAGATTTCTCTCTTTGTGAACTGCTTATTCACAGCTTCAATGATACATCTTAATTAAGTCTAGGATGAAGAGGAAAGAATGGAGTAAATTAATAATTATTGAGTGCTTATTATTTGCCAGACAATGTATACTATTGGTTTTGCAGGAAAAGTCATTTATTCTTACAACAGATCCATTTTTATCTCCATCCCCCTTTTCTGGATTATGGTACCGCTGTTCAGGGAAGTTCACCCACCCAAGGAGGTACAGGTGACAAAGGGCAGAGCCTAAATTCAAACTCTGCCATGAAGCTCCTTCCCATCTCTGCTTCCTGGGAGATCTTAAAACTTCCTTTGATTCTAGGGTTACTCTGATAAGGGAAGCTGTGTAGGGACCAGAGCTAGGATGTTTGACCTCTCCAGTAGGGATATCATCCCAGTATCAAGCCCCTTGCTGACACTGAATGTCTTCCCCAGAGAATGTACCATCTCAGCTTATTTTTTATCCACCTAGCCAAACATCCTGATACGGTTTGGCTGAGTCCCCACCCAAATATCATCTTGAATTGCAGCTTCCATAATTCCCATGTGTCCTGGGAAGAACATTGTGGGAGGTAATTGAAACATGAGGGTTACCCTCATGTTGTTCTCGTGACAGTGAGTTCTCATGAGGTCTGATGGTTTTAGAAAGGGGAGTTCCCCTGCACACACTCTCGCCTGTTGCTGTGTAAGACATGACTTTGCTCCTCCTTGCCTTTTGCCGTGATTGCAAGGCCTCCCCAGCCATGTGGAACTGTGAGTCAATTAAACCTCTTTCGTTTATCAGTTACCCAGTATCAGGTATGTCTTTATTAGCAGCATGAGGACAGACTAATACAAAGCCTCTATGAACGTATTCCTTGGGAAATAAACAACTACCAGATAACAAGGCCAAACCTTTCTCTCTGCAACTGAGTGGCTAGAAAACCATTTAAAAAGTTGCGGGGGCATCTTCTGCAGGTGATGCCAGCTTTCTCCTTGTATATACTCTTCAGAAGTCACCTTAATATGCTGAAACGTGCATCACTGTGTCACAAAATAAACAGCAGTGGGAGGACTCTCCTGCCTCCCACATCTGCACAAACATTTCTCCTTTTGCTTGAAACACTACCCCTTCATCTTTTCTCTGACCTAACACTTGCATTATTGTCCACTATTTACCAACTGGATCCTTCCTGCCCTAGAACTTTCTACTGGCCACCATCTCCATCAATTACCACATTGTTTTTCATGGAGGCGAAGTTTACGTAATATACAATTACTCATTTTGAAGTGAATAATTCAGGGGCATTCACTGCACTCACAATGTTGCGCAACTCTCTCTTCTATCTAGTTCCAAAATATTTTCATGACCCCAAAGGAAATCCCACTCAATCCCTATTTCTCTCTCCTCTCTGGCCCCAGCAACTACCAACCCACTTTTTGCCTTTATGTGTTTACCGGTTCTATTTGGTTAGTGCAAAAGTCACTGTGGTTTTTGCCATTACTTTGAAATTACTTTCAATGCAATGGCAAAAACCACAATGACTTTTGCACCAAACTGGTAAGTATTTCATATAAAGTGAATTGTACAATATGTGACCTTTTGTCTCTGGCTTCTGTGACTTACCATCATGTTTCCAAGGTTCATCTACACTAGCATTTCATTTTTTGGTTTTGTTTTGTTTTGAGATGGAGTCTTGCTCTGTTACCCAGGCTGGAGTGCAGTGGTGTGATCTCAGCTGACTACAACCTCTGCTTCCTGGGTTCAAATGATTCTCCTGCCTCAGCCTCCTGAGTAGCTGAGACTACAGGCACATCCCACCACGCCTGGCTAATTTTTCATTTTTTTTTTTCAGTAGAGACAGGTTTCACCGTGCTAACTAGGATAGTTTCAATCTCCTGACCTCGTGATCTGCCTGCCTTGGCCTCTCAAAGTGCTGGAATTGCAGGTGTGAGTCACCATGCCCAGCCCAGTTCTTCATTCTTTTTAGGACTAAACAGTATTCCGTGGTATGGATTCACCATAATTTCTGTATCTACTTCTGTGTTGATAGAAATGTGGTTGTTTTTCACCATTTTGTTATTGTGAGTAATGCTGCTACTCACGTATATGGACATGTAATTGTTTGAATACCTACTTCCAATTTTTTGGGGAGGGATACACACACACACACACACACACACACACACACACACACACACACGATTGAAATTGCTGAGTGTTTGTTTTTATTTTCTGGTTTATCAAACTGTCAGATCCTTGAGGGTAGAAATTTTGTCTTGTTTACCCCTAATGCCTAAGGCAACCAACTGTCTCAGTCTCCCTGGGACCATATGTTTCCAGTTCCCCCAGAATATGGGACTTTCAGTGACAAAAGTGGGAATATTCCGGGCAAATCTGGATGAGCTTGTCACCCTACCAAAGTCAGGTGCTTTATTTGACATGTAACAGCTACTCAGTGAACATTAGTTAAGCAAAAAATTCCTATTTACTAGATCTCAACACATCTCAGCATACTGCGTCTCGAACACAAGTTTTTCTTTTTTTTCTTTAACCCAATGGGGGTATTTATAGCCATCTACAAGATTATAGAAACCTACATTTTCAGTGCAGTTGAAATACGCACAAAAAGGGATGTGGAGGTTTTAAACAGTAAAACCGCAGGTGGTGGCAGCATTAAGGCTGTTTGATCAAGATGTCCAAGAAGAATCAAAGGCTTCTCTGCGCTGGTGAGGGAGAAGCACTCGCTATGCCAAAAACACAGAGAGGAATATTGTTCCCTTTCATTTACAGGATCAGGCAGATCAGAAAAACGCCAGCCGGCCAAAGTGGCAACTGCCACCATTTTTTTAGAGAAAGAAAGAGACCTGTGGGAAGCACTGCAAAGTATTCAGACAGAAATGGAGATCAGTACGAGAGCTTCAGTTCTGTCTAAATGGAGATTTACCAGACGCCTGGCACTGCCGGCAAAGGGAACCTCCTATTCTGTGCCGTTAAAAACAGAAATGGAAAGAACTACAGAAATTGCTAAGAAAACTCTGAGCTCGCAGGAGCTGCAAGTGAGCCTGAGAGGTGTATGCATTTGAATGCCCTGATACAGCTGCGTGGCATTTCAGCCAATGTGCCAAGATGTGGATGGAAGGAGGCAAATGGGAGGTGAGGAGTTGTACAGGGTGGTGAGAGACATGGAGAAGGATCCACCAAGGAAATAAAAGCATCAGAACAGAGATGCCGCTGTCTAGGGAATTCACCAGTTCCCACTGTGAGCACACAGCATATGTACCCAGAGATGGGTTCCTGTTCGTACTAGTTCTTCTGTAAGGTGAACACAGACCTCAGGTTACGACACAGATTTAGACATTCTAAACCAAACCATGTCTTCAGGGATAGGAAGTTAGGCTGATGAACCCCTACGGATACTGCTAAAAATTAACATCAAAAGGAAAGTAAAGAAGGGAAGCACGTTCTTCAGAGAGGCATATACTAGTGGCTTCCCCACTTTATGGAGGTAGAAATGGAGGTTTCATGGATTTGCTGAACGTCACGACACTTATCCGTGGTCTAACCACAAACGCCATCTTCCCACTGTATCATACCGTCCTCTCACACCCCACTGTTTCCTCTTGGATATACACAAGAGGTACGTGGAGTCAAGTTCATGTTCCATGGAGCTGCTCTTTTGCCACAATGGGACATTAACAAGCCTTTTTCCTGTCTGGGAGAGCATGCAATACCTAGATGTGCCTTCATAACCTTTCTCCCACTCCATCCAAAAAGTGAAGGTCCCGGATTAGACTAGAATGGCAAATTTATCATTCCATGTCTGCCCTGACATCCAACACCCTGTACTTCCAACACATCATTTCTTTATTAGTGATCACCAGAACTGTGCTCATAGAAGCTTTCCTATTCTGAGGCCTTAATTTTGTACATTTCCAGTTTCCATGGAGACACTACATTCTTGCATTCTAAGAGTGTCATGTAAAACAATGTGAAAACAAAGCAACTTCACAGAAACGGCTCTCTTTGGACACCACCAAGCAACTCTCTCCTCCAACAGATAGGACCACCGTGCTGTGCTCCGGGGTTAATTGCCGAGGCCAACCTCTCTTCTTCCTCCCCCAATCTAAGAGATGCTTTTCACGCCCAAGCTAGAGACCAAACTCACAGTTACAAGAGCATCTCCAGGTCTCTGTGCTCCAATTACAGCACCACTGTTAGAATAGAGTTGAGAGGTAACCATGGCAACATTATTTCAAGGATAAATAACACAATATCGCCTTCAACTTTCTTCCCCCCCACGAAGAAAATGAAGAACCGAGAACATGTAGGATTCATAGCATCGTTTGTTAGAAAGCCAATGGACAGCAGAGTTCAGAAGAAGCTCCAATTAGTGGAGTCTTTCCTGGCTCAGTTTAACATTGGCTCTGTGCCCCCCTGACAAATGGGAGATGAGCCTCAGAATGCTGTGTCACTGTACCTGGATTCCATCAGGCACCCAATTCCTGGTTGCTGGAAGTTCCTGAGATGTTTTTCTGGGAGGCTCAATGCTGTAGGCAGAGGTGATGGCTGAGCAGTAGAGAACTTCATGATGAGTCACGGTCAGCTACAGTGGTGTGGACCAGAAAGAGTAGTGAAGAGTACTGAATATTACTGAGTACTGAGAATACTGACAACTGAATAGTGCTGAGTAGTGGGAATAGTCAATATTTATTGTCAGAGCTTCTCATTGCTTGAGACCCAAGAGAAGGAGTCTAGCACAGTGGTAAAAGCATAAGCCTGGAAATCAAGGCAAGCTGAAGACTCTGCTCCTCCACTTACTAGCAGGTCTACTTAACCTTTTCAAGGCTCAGTTTCCCCATCTGTGAAGTGGGGATGCAGACCAACTTCATAGCACAGTTGTAAGAATTAAATAAAAGCACGCGTGTGTGGCAATCTGTCCAACAAAACTCATTTCCTCCTGGGTCACGTCTACATCGCATTTCCTGGTCTCCCTGGGACTGAGTTACAACCAACAGGCTGTGAGTTGAAATGATGGGGCCTTCTAGGCTGGCCTGTTAAAAACTTCCCACCCATGCTCCTCATGCTCTTTCCCCCTCTGCTGACTGAATGCTGACACCAAGGACAAGCTTGGCAGTTCTGCAGTCATCATGGCAGAGTCTCAGTCAACTTGGTGGTTAATTTTAAGTATCACTTAATCTGAAGAACCAGGCAACAGAGAACTCCCCCATCCTTTGCCAGTCAGAAACATCTGAATTAAACCATTAGTAAATGTCTACTGTGTTAAGACAATACAGCTCAGGGCTTTATCCATTACATCGTCTTGGACAAGCCTTATATTTATTATACCAATATAAGGTGCTTAGCTCAGTTCCTGGCATGCAATAAACACTCGGTACCTGTTAGCTGTATTACTGAGAAGAGTCTGCCTTTCCTGCAAAGCTGGCCAATTTGCCAAGATCCCTGGCAAGTAACATCTCCATCGATTTCATGGGGTCTCTTTGGCTGAAAGAGTTAGGTATAAGACTTTCTGCTGTGATAAGTAATGAAGTACAAATTGAGGAAATTAGTTATCAATTAGTCATTCGATGGCTGGAAAGGCAGGCAGCAGGCACAAATGGTGCCAGATTAGTTAAGCCACGATAAATTTTACTGCTCTACATGCAATGGGTCTTTATTCATTACTTCTCAAATTTATCTTTATTATTGGCCCCTGGACCTAAGACAAGGCCTAGATGTAGAAGGAGGTAGGAAACAAGCCTAGGCGTTTGGGAGATGTGACAAACTCCACTGCAGAGGTGGTCCCTGAAGAAGCCATGTTTGAGCAAGGAGAGAAGCTGTGTTCATCTTACCTCACTGCCATGTCTGTAGAGTCTCCAGTTTTGCTAGG
Source organism: Sapajus apella (assembly GCF_009761245.1). Classification (NCBI taxonomy): domain Eukaryota; kingdom Metazoa; phylum Chordata; class Mammalia; order Primates; family Cebidae; genus Sapajus; species Sapajus apella. The sequence goes on along the minus strand of NW_022437039.1, from coordinate 2,817,964 downwards.
GAAGTCCCACAGTTTGCCGGGCCTTTTCCTACTGTCACAAAACACTACAATTCCATGGCATTTCACATGTCCATACACTGCAGGAGGTGGTCTGGGATTTTTTTTTTTTTCTTACGTGGAAGATATAAGAAGGGAGCTCACAGAGACCAGATAACACCTACTAAAGGGGAAGGCATGGTATCTTCTGGTTTGCCAGTCCCCGTGGCACTCCTAGTAGCTTTGTACCTCTCCTAGTGCCTGACTTAGAAGGTACTAGGAGAGATGGGAATATCCCCTGCTTGAGAATTTCCCATGGCTTTCCACTGCACCAAATATGAAATCCAAACTTTCCCCATGTCCTCTGAGGCCTTTCCAAAGTGTGGTGTCTATCTGCTCTTTGAGCTCATCTCCTACTTACCTCTCCTCATTATGCCCTCAGCTCCAAATGGAATTAGAGGCCAGGCACAGTGGCTCACACCTCTAATCCCAGCACTTCGGGAGGCCGAGGCAGGTGGATCACCTGAGGCCAGGAGTTCAAGACCAGCCTGACCCACAGGATGAAAAATGAATAAAAAGAAAGGCTACATGGTATGGTTAGATAATAACCAAGTACCTAGAGTGGAAAGGGAGATGGAGACAGAATCCTATAGTGTCCCCATTTTTCTGTAGGGTTTAGATCAACCTTGTCTCTACTAAATACAAAAAATTAGCTGGGCATGGTGGCTCATGCCTGTAATTCCAGCTGCTTGGGAGGCTGAGGCAAGAGAATCACTTGAGCCTGGGAGGCGGAGGTTGCAGTGAGTGGAGATTGTGCCACTGCACTACAGCCTGGGCAACTAGAGAGAAACTCTGTCTCAAGAAAAAAAATAATAAACAAAAGTAAATAGTTGGAAGTTGATCAAACAGATACCCATGGAGAGGTGGTCATCTTTTGTGGTCAACCGAGGCTCTTTAACTCACAGCTTAGGGCTACTGCTTTGGTCTAAGTAACACCCAACCTCCACGTGCCATCAATTATTGATTCAGGAAGATCAGTCTGAACCAATATGATGGGACTCCTTTCTGGTCTCCAAGTCTTGGCCTCATCCAATCTGTCCCTTAGTCAGTTGCCACAATCGTCACTTAAAACACTCCCTTACTTTCTAACAATCAGAGCAAACATGAACATAGCACCAAGGAAACACATGGGATACCCTAAACATGTTACATAGATTAACACACTTAATTCTCCCAAGACACTTAGAAGTGAGGTACCACTATCACCCTCATTTCAGGCGTAGAGAAGTTAAGTAGCTTCCATGTGGCAGATATGGGATTCAAGGCTATTCTGGCTTTTAACAAATATATTATACCAACTCCAGGAAAATACTTGCAGATCTAAAATTACTCTCAAAAGCCCCTAAAATTCCCACAAAGTGCCATACAGGTAGTTTTGCATTATCAATCCATGCCTACCACCCTACACACTGACATTTGAGAACGGTTGACTTGGATTAGAAAAACGAATAAAAAGAAAGGCTACATGGTGAGGTTAGATAATTACCAAGTACCTAGAGGGGAAAGGGGGATAGAGACAGAATCCTATACTGTCCCTGTTTTTCTGCAGGGAAAACTCTGTATCTTCAGCATGGTTGTCTACGCATCTGTAGATCTGAGGATTAAATGAGATTGGATGAGATAACAGAGGAAATATTTTATACAAGGGGGAGAAGTGGTGTGCTGGTAAATGCTTAACAACCAACTTTCTGAGAAAAGAAAATCACTGGTTGATAACGTTTTCCAGTTTCTGCGGAATAAATACTCCCTCTATGGCCAATTTCAAGCTGCCAATATGACATCAACCAGCTGGTAGGTTTCCTTAAAATTTCACAATTGGTTCTTGCCAGCCAATACAAGCTGGCTGCAGTACACCACTGGAGGATAGGTCCTATAGGCATCTCTTAGAAACAGAAGCAACTCTGCTGTGCATATTTAGAGGGATTCCTCTGTCTACCATATGGAAACAGAGTTGTAACTCTTTTTCAACTGAAAAATGCAGCCAAAATTCTACACAAGTATGTTCTAATTTTTTTTTTTGGTATAAGCAGTAAAATAATAACAATTAATCAAGGCACACAGTGTAAAATTTGTAGGCAATTTACACCTATCAAAATTTTTTTAAGTGTTCTATGTAATGGCACTAAAATCTTTATTTCTAGAATTTTAATGAGTGCATTATGAGGACTGAACTATCTCAAAAAGGGCCATTATTGAAGTTGAGTGTACGCACATACACACACAAGTATTTTCACTCTTATTTTAAAGACAAGATTTTACTCTGCTGCCCAGGCTGGAGTACAGTGGCACAATCACAGCTCACTCCAGTCTCAACCTCCTGGGCTCAAGCAATCCTCCTACCTCAGCCTCCCAAGCAGCTGGGACTACAGGCAGAGCCACACGCCTGGCTGATTTTTAAAACTGTTTATTTCTTGTAGTGATGAGGTCTCAGTATGTTCAGGGTCAGGCTGGTCTTGAACGCCTAGGCTCAAGTGATCCTCCTGCCTCAGCTTCCCAAAGTGCTAGTCACTTCTTCTTTTCTTTTCCGTTTTTTGTTCTGTTTTGTTTTTTCCCAGACTGAGTCTTGCTCTTGTCGTTTAGGGTGAAGTGTAATAGCATGATCTCGGCTAACTGCAACCTCTGCCTCCTGGATTCAAGTGATTCTCCTGCCTCAGCCTACCGAGTGGCTGGGATTACAGGCACCTGCCACCATGCCCAGCTAATTTTTTTATTTTTAGTAGACACGGCATTTCACCATATTGGCCAGGATGGTCTTGAACTCCCGACCTTGTGATCTGCCCACCTCAACCTCCCAAAGTGCTGGGATTACAGGCATGAGCCACCATGCCCAGTCCTGAATTTATTTGTTTTGATCTAGTTTGAACACAATATATGTCTCAAAGTTGCAGAAATCCAAAGTAGAGGAGTATGAAGTCCTATATCCAGGTTTGTCTAAATCACTCAGTCATTTCCTGAAACCCCAACTGCTTCTCTTCCTCCACCTCCTAAGAGGGTTCTCTTATTACAGGTCATTCAAAGAGTTATCATCCTTTTCTGAAACCTCTGTAAAATACCTGCTTATCTTCAATTTGGGGTGCCATTCTCTCTGGTGGGAGAAAATAAGATCCTGTGACCCACGAAGCCACTTATATTTTGGAGAGCACAGTATCACAATCAAGAGGGTGAAACAGCTAGGTGGGTGGGAGAAAAAAGGGGGAGCCCTTTTAATAGTCAATGTTTTAATAGTCAATGTTTGTAGTAAAATGTCTTATTTAGCTTTAACTGAAAAGGTAGAGGTCGGGTGTGGTGGCTCACGCCTTTAATCCCAGCACTTTGAAAGTCCGAGGCAGGAGGATCACAAGGTCAGGAGATCGAGATCGTCCTGGCCAACATGGTGAAACCCCATATCTCGAAAAATATAAATATTAGCTGGGCATGGTAGTGCAAACCTGCAGTCCCAGCTACTCGGGAGGCTGAGGCAGGAGGATCGCTTG
>NW_022437039.1:2806683-2814355 GCF_009761245.1 Sapajus apella | reverse complement strand
GAAAGGAAAGGAAAGGAAAGGAAAAAAGTACATTTGCAGGTTTGTTATACTGGTAAACTTGTGTCATGCAGGTTTGTTGAACAGATTATTTCATCACCCAGATATCAAGCCTAGAATCCACTAGTTGTTTTTCCTGATCTTCTCCCCTCCCAACCCTTCACTACCCGGCCTCTGAAAGGTCCCAGCATGTGTTTTTCCCTTCTATGTGTCCATGTGTTCTCAGCATTCAGCTTGCACTTATAAGTGAGAACGTGTGGTATTTGGTTTTCTGTTCCTACATTAGTTTGCTAAGGATAATGGCCTCCAGCTCCATCCATGTTCCTGCAAAGGACATGATCTTTTTCTTTTTTTTATGGCTGGATAGCACTGCACGGTGTATATGTTACATTTTCTCTATCCAATCTGCCACTGATGGGCATTTAGGTCGATTTCATGTCTTTGCTATTATGGATAGTGCTGCAATGAATATATGCATGCATGTGTCTTTACAATAAAATGGTTTACATTCCTTTGGGTATACACCCAGGAATGGGATTGCTGGGTCAAATGGTATTTCTGTTTTTAGGTCTTTGGGAAACTGCCACACTGAGGTCCACAAGGGTTGAACTAATTTACATTTCCATCAATATGGAGGAAAAAAACCATTAAAATGGTTTTAATATAGTTGAGTTTGGGAAGTAAAAAATAAACCATCTCTATTTGGAGTCCATTCTCTTCTGCTATTGAAATAGTGGCTACGCTATAGATAAGCCTATTTTCCCATTCTCCTGAACCACTACCACTTCCAAACGTTCCTCACCTTCTAAGCAGTCCTGGGACTGATGAGGTTCTGCTCCCCAGTATCTGTGACTTTAGGTGGCTTCCTTGCCCTCTCTGATTCCCAGAGTTCATTTTCAAGATTCACCTTCATCCAGCAGCTCCATCATCTAACTGTTTGAGACCAAAAACAACTAAGGGCAAATCTGATTTTAAGCAGAAGTCTACAGTGATGTATTCACTTCTCTATTCAGTACAGAGGGTCTCTGCCCACTTGCTTCACAGCGGTGTCAAGTGACGTAACGGGTATGAAAACTCTCGGGGAGAAAAAGAAAGATAAGGGCTGCACAAATGTAGGGCACTATAAATGTAAGTTACTCACAAGTGAAATGCAGCATGCCCAGAATCAGTGAAGTTTAGAGCTGGGAAGAACTTCATAACTACTGAGTCTAATCCATCATCCCTCCACCAGGAGCTAAGTACTATAGCCTTCAGCGAGAGCTCCTCAAACTGTCTGGATTGGACAGAAAGCAGAATTTCTTGGACAGGCACGAAGGCTCACGCCTGTAATCCTAGCATTTTGGGAGGCTGAGGTGGGCAGATCACTTCAGGTCAGAAGTTCAAGACCAGCCTGGTCAACATGGTGAAACCCTGTCTCTACTAAAAGTACAAAAATTAGCTAGGCATGATGGTGCATGCCTGTAATCCCAGTTACTTAGCGGGGTGAGGCAGGAGAACTGTTTGAACCTGGGATGCAGAAGTTGCAGTGAGCTGAGATTGCACCACTGGACTTTAGCCTGGGCAACAGAGCAAAACTCTGTCACAGAAAAGGAAGAGAAAGACAGAGAAACACAAGGATGGACAGATAGATGGAAGGAAGAAAGGGAGGGAGGGAGGAGAGAGGGAGAGAAAGAAAGAAGAAGGAAAGAAAGAAAGAAGAAAAAGAAAGAAAGAAGGAAAGGAAGGAAGGAAAAGAAAAAAGAAAAGGAAGGGAAGGAAGGAAGGCAAGAGAGAGAAAGAAAAAGGAAGAAAGAAAAAGAAAGGAAAGAAAAGGAAGGGAAGGGAAGGAAAGGGATGGGGAGGGGAAGTGGGAAGGTAGGGGAGGGGAGGGGAAGTGGGAAGGGAAGGGAGGGGAGGGGAGGAAGAAAGGGAGGAGGAAGGATGGATTTCTTCACACTCACATCACCTAATCACAAGAAAATGACCACCATTTTCCAAGGCTGATTCAGGTGGCAAAAGCCTTTTATCTCATTTAACTTCAGATCAGGGTGAGATGGTAAATATTTAACAACTTGCTTTCCCTTCCCCACTCCGGAGAAAAAGTCCTTATTTATACTGTCTGCCAATGTCTGTGGTGTAAATACGCCAATTTCAAGTTATCAGTGCAAAGCCACCGAAGGCAGAGTTGGAAAGAAGAGACACACCATTGACCCGTGATCCCATATGAACCAGCTCCAGCATCGGTGACGGGTGTCTTTCTGTTTGGAGGCGGAAAACAGGGATTCTTCCTAAGGGGAATCCAAAGTTACTTTGTCCCTGATCTCAAGGGATTCCATGAGCAGCTATGGAGATAGATGAAAAATTAAAACTCAAGGTAGTCAGTGAGAGAGCAGAGGAAATGGGTTCAAGGTGATGGGAGAACCCAGAGGATACAGCAACTTATTCAAGGGCAGCTACAAGAAACAGAATGTTTGAGCGGATGTTTAAAGGATTTCAGGAGCATGCCAGGAGAGTGAGGTGGAAGAGAAAGGAACTCCAGATGGGGAACAAAATACAAGCAAAGATAAGGCGCTGCAAAGGATTCTTCTCAGGACATGGTAACCCAGGAGCCATAGTTGAAAAAAAAATTTTTAAATATATATATATATATGTATTTAAATTTATTTATTTTACTTTAGGTGCACACTATATCTGGCATTTCCCCCCATGTTATCCCTCCCTCCCCACCCCCCACTCTCTCTCCCCTACCCCCCCGCAAGTGCTCCCAGTGTGTGATGCTCCTCTCCCTGAGTCCACGTGTTCTCGTGGTTCAACACCTGCCTATGAGTGAGAACATGTGGTGTTTGGCTTTCTGTTCTTGTGTCGGTTTGCTGAGAATGATCATTTCCAGATTCATCCAAGTCCCTACAAAGGACATGAACTTGTCGTTTTTTTATGGCTGCGTAGTATTCCATGGTGTATATGTGCCACATTTTCCCTGTCCAGTCTATCATTGATGGGCATTTGGGTTGGTTCCAGGTCTTTGCTGTTGTACACAGGGCTGCAATGAACATACATGTGCATGTGTCTTTATAGTAGAATGATTAGAATGGCAGTCATTAAAAAATCTGAAGACAACAGATGCTGGAGAGGATGTGAAAAATAGGAACACTCTTACACAGATGGTGGGAGTGTAAATTAGTTCAACCATTGTGGAAGACAGTGTGGCGATTTCTCAAGGATCTAGAAATAGAATTCCATTTGACCCAGCAATCCCATTACTGGGTATATACCCGAAGAACTATCAATCGTTCTACTGTAGTTGAAAATTTATATGAAAGCAGTTCCCAGCCCAGACCTTAGTGACATGAAGAAGAAGCCCTCCAGGAGTCTTTCTCTGTTTCTGTAACATACATCTTTTCTAGTGAAAGGATGCAAACACCCTACGTAGATGCTGCCTGGGAACGAAGTTTCTGTTATGAAGATGAATATGTTCTTGAGATCTTCCATGTATCATACGTATCATTAACAATACTGTGTTATGCACCTAAAAATTTACTGCAAGGCTGGGTATGGTGGCTCATGCCTGTAATTCCAGCACTTTGGGAGGGTGAGGTGGGAGGATTACTTGAGGCCAGGAGTTTCAGAAAAGCCAGGGCAACACAGCAAGACCCCATCTCTGCAAAAATAAAATTTTGTTACAAGGGTGGATCTCATGTTAAATGTCCTTAGCATAATAATAAAATATAATGAAAATCATGCGTGATTTTTAATCTTCCGGTAGCCACATTAAAACAAACTAAAGAAATAGGACAATCACTCTTAAAAATATGTTTTACTTAACACCACGTGCAAAAAAATGATCACTTTAACATGTGGCACTAGTCAGTTTTAAGGGCTGAGTAGCCACATGGAGCCAATGGCCCGCACATGGAACAGCACAGCTCATAGGTACTAGGTTTCTTTGTGAGAATGTAAAATTCCTCCCTCCACAGAGCATGCTCTGCAAAGCTCTCCTTTGGCTTAGGAGAGCTTGCACTTATTTGTCTGATTCTAGTTGGCACTTCCTGTAACGACATTTAATTTCAACCCACAATTAGCAGCATCAGCTAGTAAAGCTCAGAAAACACAAGTTGCCTACCCAGTCCCTTAATTTAAATTTACCCTTGGGATATGACTAGTGTTCTAGCTTCTACTTGTTCAGATTCACAGAGAGAAACCAAAAACGCACCTGTAAACTATACATCTACTCTCCTTTTTCATTCTTTCCAATCACGATGCAGAATATCCACTGTTAGGGTGGTTGTGAGAATTAACATCAGTCCATCTGAGAAAAGCACTTGGGAAAAAATGGCAGGCTAATAGTAAGTGACGTTAATCCTTTGCTGTCTCTGTTGTAATGCAAAACAGCACGCCTCTGCCTGACCTAGAGCACCTTCAGGCTCTGCTGTCCCTACTGTAATACATACCGCGGTACTGAGCGGACTCACCTTCACTTTATCCCAGTCCCTGACCAGACCCATCTCTCTGCCCAAATGAACGTCTTCAGCTAGCTCTTAGCCCTCTGGTGGTTCTTTCAGCCTAGATTAACTCTAGTCCCATAACTGGAGGGTAAATCATACTAATTTGAAGCCTACTTCTTCCATAAACCCTATCTAAACCTACACAAGGTCCTTACTCCTTCACTTTCTTTAAGTCATATATGACACCCGTTCTGTTCCGCATAGCTGGCTCAGTCCTCTGTCATGCCTAGTTGAGCATTAATTGTCTAAAGCTTTCTATGTATGTAGCTTGACCAAGAGCCTTGATGAGGGTATTTGTGGACATCTACCATGTGCCAGATGCTCTTATGGCACCTGAGAATGCAAGAGAAGTGATTGGGCTTGTTTCTCTCTTTTGACACATTCCAGTGTATAAGCCTCCTTCAGAAGAATATAGCAGCCCCATGTTTACCTTTTAAATAATCTGTAAAAGCACTGCACTCACAAAAGTTGTTCTAACACCTTCTCATAGATTGGAGAGGGAAAGAGGGAGGGAGGGAAAGAGGGAAAAAAAGTGGGAAGGAGGAAGGAAGGAAAGAGGGAGGAATGGAGGGAGGAGAGGGAGGGAGGAGAGGAAGGAGAGGGAAGGAAGGCAGGAGGGAGGGAAAGGAGGGCCCAAATTTCCCATCTTGAACCAAATGATAGAAAAATATAAGTTCCACATACGATCACTCTCAAAACCCTTAATGCTCCAGAATCAGAAAACCTCTCACGATATGGACACTGCATTTATAAAAAATCTAATTTAATATTTTCTCTTATTTCTAAAATTCTCACAGGTCTCAGGGCACCAAAACATTGAGAAGGGTGGCGTATTTCTAGTCAATGATAGCATTATCACAATTCCTGTTAATCCCTAAATGCCAGAAACAGCGTACCCAGTATTTAGCACAAGTCTGGCTTCATAATACAGCAGGTATTAGGGTAAGCATTAAGTGTTTTAGAGGCAGAAAATCTTACATCCCTTTCATATCCTGCATGTTTTTTATTTCTTTAACAAAAGTTTCTTCTCAAAGTTTCACTTTAAATATAAAATATGTCCTTGTGGAAGCTGTTACAAATGTCACCACTTTAACCGGCCCAAATTTATGATCGTATTGAATTTTAATGGAGTCATAAATGTCTGATGTAATGGTGATATATGCGCTGCAATAAATTGTTATAGAGAAATATAAAAATAAGTGTAAGATAAAAGATTGTGTATAAAATATGTTTTTACATCTCCTTTAATGATTAAAAATCATACAAACTTGATATTTTAAATCACTTGAAATTGCCATCGTGGCTCTGAGAACATTTTCTCCCCTGAAAGTCTTTCCCAGGCTGAGTTGATGATTCTGTGGTCAGAAATCACATCCACTTTAATGAGGACATTTAAGATGATTTTTATGTTGACATGGGAAAAAAAGTAATTAGCATTAAAGAAGACGGAGATGATGATATTAATGACCCTTTGCCTTGGGAATGGTCCTTGGAAAGGGACGGGATTGATGGGCTTGCAGTCTTATGACCCCTGCGGTCTTCAGGGCGACCCTACTAATCGCTCTGGTGGTTTGAATGACGCAGCAGGCCCAAGGACAGATGTGGGAAAGGAGGATGACGCGGGCTCTGGTCATGGGAGCTGACGGCCTGATGGTGGACATGGATGATGCTGGACCACTAACCCAGTTCTTTTTGCTGTGTGATCTTGGACCAGTGACTCTACCCTTCCTGGTCTCAATTTCCCCATCTACACAATGGAGGTGACAATAGTACCAAGACATAGACGTTTTTAGCTTTTTGTCATCTGCCTCCTTTTACCTATGTTAAGGACCATCGCTCATGATGACTTGACTATCCACTCCATCTCATCATGAATCCACCCCTCACTCCAGGATGGTGTACAATAAACAGTGACTTCCATTCCCTGCCACCAAGTTCATCTGCCTAGACGGGGCACATAATGTTCATCAGAGCCAGGGAGAAACCACAAGACATACTAAAACTGTGGGGACAGGAAAAGAAATGTTCTTTTCTGCTGGACTTCACCTTGAAACGATGTGGCTGTGAGGAGCCACAGCCCTTTTGCCACCATGACAGCCCATCTTAGAATGATACCAAGATATGGGAAGTAGGGTCAAGAGACCAAGAAAAACGACAGACCCTACAGCACTGTTTAAGCTCCTGGATCCAGCCATGCCTGAAGCCGCCACTGCTGGCTATTTCAGTTGCGTGACTTGACAGATTCCCTTGCTGCTTATCATCATTTGGGGTTTAGTTTTCAGTCATGGGTAACCAATTGAGTCCTAAATGATCCATGGGTTTGCTACAGCAAACTTACAAGGTTAAGGGAGGTAATTCGCACAATGTGCTTGGCACAGTGTCCAGTATGCAAGTCCTGCTACGCACTAGCTGTCCCTGTGACCTCAGCCAGCCCCCGTGTCTGGGGGACTGTGCTGCACCCCTGTTTGGTGGAACCCCCCCTCAGAGTCTCATGATGTTTGGTGACCAGCTGCTTTGTTCCTCTCTCACTTTTCATGGTGATTGATCAAGAGGGTACGTGGTGAATGTTAACAGTGGCCCTGACTCCCCAGGGAGCCCCCAGATGGTAAAGACATGAAAGTCGGCCTCCTCCCTGTGTGTTTACTTCCTCCACGTCTAGCTCCCTGCGGCCACTCTGCCCTCTCTACCTGCAGGACGAGGCTCCACTGCCAACAAGCGTTGGGTTTCTGTTTGCTGTGGAAAATTACCAAGTTCAAAGAGAGCTGTTCCACAGCAAGGACCCCCCCGCAACCAGCCACGCCGATCCCTCCCCGCGGCTCCTCAAGCAACCAAGCCTCGCCCCGCCTCCTCCATCTCTAGCTGTGGTTTGCGCCCATTCATTTTTCTTCTTATTTTTCATGTCTTTAATATCCCAAGGCTTAAGCCTGAAAAACTGGAATGAAGCTTGCCCAAATGGCAGAGTTACAAACAGACAGACACACGCAGATGGAGAGAGGGAGGGAGGCCCTAACGTGGGACAGTGGCTCCCCTGTTTTCCCTGCTCTGTTTCTACAACACAGGACTGCCTGTCCCAACCCCAAGTGCCTTTCTGTTTGCTCTGACAATTCTTAGTTTGAAGCTTAGGATGCACAGAAAACACCAAAGCCTGAGTTTTCTTTTTTTTTTTTTTTTTTTTTTTTTTTTTTTTTTTTTTT
>NW_022437039.1:2803014-2806583 GCF_009761245.1 Sapajus apella | reverse complement strand
TTTTTTTTTTTTTTTTTTTTTTTTGAGACGGAGTTTCACTCATGTTACCCAGGCTGGAGTGCAATGGCGCGATCTCGGCTCACCGCAACCTCCGCCTCCTGGGTTCAGGCAATTCTCCTGCCTCAGCCTCCTGAGTAGCTGGGATTACAGGCACACGCCACCATGCCCAGCTAATTTTTTGTATTTTTAGTAGAGACGGGGTTTCACCATGTTGACCAGGATGGTCTCGATCTCTTGACCTTGTGATCCACCCACCTCGGCCTCCCAAAGTGCTGGGATTACAGGCTTGAGCCACCGCGCCCGGCCCCTGAGTTTTCTTATATCTGTCTCTGTCTGGTGCAAAGTGCTTCAATCTTCTCTCCTTCTGTATGAACAATTTCTTTTCTCATTAGATGCCAGGGGGGTAAAGACCACGGAAAAATATTTCACAAATGACCACACGCTCCCCACCAGTACTCCTACGCCTTCCTTTTCTCCATAGCAGTTACCGGCTTCCAATACCCCTTATGATTTACTGGCTTATTTGTAGTATGTACTTTCCCCCTACCAGACGCAAGCACCACCCTGGCACAGATTCATGCCTGTTTTGCTCACGGCTGGATTGCCAGCGCCTAGAACACTGCCTGCTATGCAGAATGTTATCCATATGTGCTCAGCAGATACATGCTGAACGTGGGATGTTAGACTGGGACTAGCCTTAATATCCATATTGGACACCACGTTCCCTCTCAGTCATTTGTTTTTCTTTCATCCCTCCTTCCCCGAATAATCATTACAGACTTTTTAAGTGCAAAAAGGGGCATAGTCCCTACACTCAAGAAGTCTACAGTCTGATGGATAAGACACATACTTAAACCAAGAAGCACAATAAGGCAAGAGAACTGCTAGATGTCAAGGTGTTTCAGGACAACAGAAAAAAGGAGTCTTTCCTGAACCTGTGATTCAGGCCAGCCCTTCTGAAGGAAGGGGTGTCTGTGTGAAGTAGGGAGGAGCTCGCCTGTTTTTTTGTCAGAGAGAAGAAAACCCATGGAGACCCAATTCTGCTTTGAGGTCCTCCATGCTCCATGGCTCTCTGCTTCAATGTTGACATTAAGGAAACCCCTCTAGACAAGGTTTAGATGAGGCAGCTGATTTCAGCAGAAGCTAATGTTTGCAATTTCACCGTGATATGTTTATACAGAGTCATAAATACATCCTCATTCACACGCTGCGCACCCCAACTCCAGCTCCCGATTCAAACGCCCCAGTGGAAAACCTGCAGTTAGACTGAAATCGATGGAATGTGCTTTATACATTCTTTAGATTCACTTTATTTTTTTTAGTGCTCTATCATCCAGTCTGCAGTACAGCGGTGTGATCTCGGCTCACTGCAACCTCCACCTCCCAGATTCAAGCAAGTCTCCTGCCTCAGCCTCCTGAGTAGCTGGGATTACAGAAGCATACTACCACACCCGGCTGATTTTTTCGTGTTCCTCCAGCTCCTTATCTCAGGTAATATGCTTGCCTCGGCCTCCGAAATGCTGGGATTCCAGGCATGAGCCACCACACTTGGCCTATACTTTCTTCAGATTTACTTCATAAAGAAACAGCTTTGTGGAAACATTGCCAACACAGAGACATGATAAATACTTGGGGGATGGATATCAAAAACACCCTGACTTGATCATTACATATTATCTGCATGTGAGAAACTTTCATATGTACCCTCATGAGTATAAATGTAATGTATCAAAATATTTTTAAAGGGCTAAAAAGAAAAACACATTTTTAAAGCCTGGCTTTTTTCAGATATAATTCACACACTACTCCATGTCACGCATTTAAAGAACACAAGTCAATGGTTATTAGTTTACTCACAGAGGTGTGCCGACGTCATCCCATCTTGACTCTGTAGACGTGGTAGTTTTGGTACAGAGGCAGTGCAAAGGAAGACCCAAGCACCCTCAACTTAGTGAGAAGTACAGATTTGCTGACATACAAAAAAAAATGAATAAAGGCCCAGAAAGGGGCAGGATAAGGCAGGAATTTGTGGTACACGGACAGACAAAAAAAAAATCCAGAATCTTATTTTAAAAAATTTTTTTTTAATTATTATTATAGATGGAGTCTCACTCTGTTGCCCAGGCTGGAGTGCTGTGACACAATCTTGGCTCACTGCAACCTCCGCCTCCTGGGTTCAAGGGATTCTCCTGCCTCCACTTCCCTAGTTGCTGGGATTACAGGTGCATGTCACCACATCCTGCTAACTTTTTGTATTTTTAGTAGAGACAAGGTTTCACCATGTTGGCCAGGCTGGTCTTGAACTCCTGACCTCAAGTGATTCACCTGCCTTGGCCTCCCAGAGTGCTGGGATCGCAAGTGTGAGCCACTGCACCCAGCCCAGAATCTTTTTTTTTTTTTAAAGACGACAGACCTCACATAATGACACTGCTTGCTGATGTGAAGCATCCAGCAGAAAGTGGAGCCATGTTGGACCTCAAGCGGATTATGGGCAACGCCGTCACTGTCAGCACCTCTCCCCCACCTCTGCCTGCCTTTTTAAATGAAGGAGGAGCTTGAGAGAAAGAGGAGAAGATTTAAACAGAGAGAGAAAGATGGGAATAAAGAAGTGGGGGGTTCCAGGAAAGAAAGGAGGAAGAGAGAGGGGGAGAAAGGGAGGGAGAGATAGAGGGAAGGAAGAAGGGAGGGAAAGAGAAGGGGGAGAGAAAAAGGGAAGGAGGGAGAAACAGGGAAGAAGTGAGGAAAGAGAATGAAAAAGAGACAAAGACACATTCACAGACACACAAACAGATAGAGAGAAAGGCAGAGCAAAGAGACAGACACACACAGATGGAGAGAGGGGAGGGGGCAGAGACAGGCAGAGACAAAGACAGACAATCCGAGAGACACCAGCACAGGAAAGCTCAGGGGTACAGAGAGACTGTTCAAAAAATAAATTAAGAAAACTTTAAATAGCTTCCACTTCATCTTCAACTCTTCACAAGGGGTTCAAATGCCTCTGCCCCCTGCCCCACCCCCAGGCATCCAGGAAACAGGGTGGCAACTCCTCCTCTCACTGGAAAGCAAGAAGGAGAGCCGGGGAGGAAACAGGAGCAGAAGCTGGGACAAGCAGCCGCCCCATGTGGCCGTGGGTGGCTGAATCACAGCTCCCATCATCCTACACCCAGTGCTACTTGGGTGCACTTTTGGGAAAGTAAAAATGAGTGGAGGAGGGTCGCTATAGACAGTGACACATCTGATCCTGACACAAAGGACGCAGCTCAGAATTCTAAATCCCTGCACCTCACACTTCCCAGAACACATGTTCTGGCATGTCTCCAGGATGCCAGGTTCATTTCATCCCTGTGCAAAAGGGGGGTGCTGGGTGGCAGGCTCGTGGCAAAGACATAAAGAGTGGCTCCACTGGTCCACGTGTAACAAAACCACCTGCCATCATCATCAGAGCAAGTGAATGAGGTCATGGATGTCAAAATCCCTTTGTTAGCTCTAAGGTTAGCATGTCACTGTCCTCATTCCCTCTGAACACGGAGAGTATACTAAGCAAACCTCTGCTTTTAAGAACACATGTG